>NW_021146100.1:0-18369 GCF_002837175.3 Physeter macrocephalus
ACTTACCTGCAGCCCAGCAATCCCAGTCCTGGGTACTTACCTAGAGCAGTGTCTCCACAGCAACACTGTTGACATTTGGGCTGGATCATCCTTTGTTGGGGGATGCTCTCCTGTGCATTATAGGTTTAGCAGCATCCTTGGCCTCTGCTACCAGATGCCTGTAGCACCCCTACTCCCCGTCGTGACAACGAAAAAGGTCTCTAGACCTAGCTGAATATCACCCAGGTAGCAAAAATAGTTCGTGGTTGAAAACCACTACCCCAAGGAAACAAAGACCTGTGTTCCCACAGAAGCCTGTACATGAATGTTTCTAGTAGGTCTATTCATAACTGCCCAAAACTGGTAACAACCCAAATGTCCTTTAACAGATAGATAGATGAACAAACTCTGGAACATTTGTACAATGGCACACTACTCAGTAAGAAAAAGAAATGAACTATTGATACACACAACTCAGATGAATCTCAGAGGCATTTTGCTGAGTGAAAGAGGTCAGAAAGGTTACACAGTACGTGATTCCATTTATATGACATTCTGAACATGACAAAGCTATAGGGACAGAGAACAGATCAGTGGTTGCCAGGGGTGAGGGGTAGGGGTAGGCTGTGACTAGAGTGGGAAAGCACAAGGGGCGTTTTGGAGTGATGGAACTGTTGTGTGTCTTGGTTATAGTGCTAGCTGCAAGAATCTATACATGGGTCAAAATTCGTAGAACTGTACAGCCCCCAAAAGTCAATTTTACTGTACGTTCATTTAAAAACTAAAGCATTGTAAAAAGAGTTAGATGTCTTCATTTTGTTAAGTACTCTCCTGGCCTCTCCCCCCAAATAAAACATAGATCTGTCTCACTCTGAATTAGGCAAAAATTTACATAAAACGTTAAGTAAATCAAATCTGGAGACACGCTAAAAGGATAACATTGAGCACAGAAATTACTGCAAAGATGGTATAATGTTTGAAACCAAAATTTATCATATTAATAGGCCAGAGGAGAAAAATACCCTGATCTTCAAAGAGGTTCAAAAGGGGAGCAGAACATCAATTTCTAAACAAAACTCAGAAGGATACTTTCTGAAATTTACAAAGAGTATCTCAGATCTATAACCAGCATCCTACTTAATAAAGAATCTTTGGTGGCAATAAAGGTGAGAGGACAATGCTTGGTAACTCTGCGGTTAGTCTGGAAGCTGTGGCCAGGGCAAAACAATGAGGAAAGGAACAAGAGACAAACCCATAAAGAAGGAAGGTCAAAACCACCCTTATCTGCCAGTGACTGCTGCCTACTTAAAAATCCTGAGGGAGTAAAAAATACTGGATCTTGGGCTTCCCTGGTGGCGCAGTGGTTGAGAGTCCGCCTGCCGACGCAGGGGACAAGGGTTCGTGCCCCGGTCCGGGAAGATCCCACATGCCGCGGAGCGGCTGGGCCCGTGAGCCATGGCCGCTGAGCCTGCGCGTCCGGAGCCTGTGCTCCGCAACGGGAGAGGCCACAACAGTGAGAGGCCCGCGTACTGCAAAAAAAAAAAAAAAAAAAAAATACTGGATGTCATAAGGCAGAGCAGGGAGGTGGTGGATTATAAAATAAACCTGCAAAAATTAGTTGTTTTTGTATACATCAGCGAAACTCAGGTTTCCATCAGTTAGAAAGCTCTATGGATAAGAAAAAGATAAGCACCCTAATGAAAAATGGGCAAAACAATTCTCATAGAAAAAGTGGCTGGTGATTAAATGAAAAAAGGAAAAAAATCAGACTCACTGGTAATGAAAGAGGTACAAATTAAAGCAACAATGAGGCACCGGCATTTCAAAATGGCAGAGACTTTTAAATATAAATATATTTAAAACCTAGCGTTGGGGGGATTTTTAAATGACTTCTCTCAAACACAGCTGATGGAAAGAGTATAGCAATGCCTGTATTAACCCCCTTACAAGAATATGTTTATTTATCATCTAGTGTTTCTGTTTCTAGAAATTTATCTTGAAAAATAATCAGAAGTTTACACGAATACTTATTAGGCTGTCCATTCAAGCAAAAATTAGGGGGAGAATGGAGGAAGAACCCTAAATGCCCGACGATAGGGAATTATTTATTTAGTAAGACAGTGTACAACTATACAAAGGCACAAACATTAAAAAGCATGTTTTCAAAGAATGAAATGAAATGTTTTTCATTTCAAAGAATGAAAGAATAACATATTGTTTTTAAAATGCAGGATAGAACATTACACATATAGAAGAGTGGTCATAGAAACTAAAGATATTTAATAAATTATATTTTTGTCATTTCCAATGGATGAGATCAAGATATTTAAGTAAGTTAGGATGACCTAAGAATAACCGCGGTCACATGCAGTAGTGAACAGCACAGGGCACACGGGCTTCAATGCATCTCTCTCTGAGTCTTTATAGACTGACTTTTCATATTTATTTTAAAGAGCTTAATGTGAGTTTCTGTTTTCTATTTTGTTAATATCTGGCAATGAACACAACACTGAGATCTTCAGACTTTATGTTCCAAATCAGTGACTTCTGCATCAGATCATCTTTTCATTTATCAGAGCAAGTCGGGCAACTTGTACTGGCAGCTCAATCTGTTGTTGGAACACCTCTTTCTTTAGCTACAAAAGCAGCAGGTCCCAATGAACTACTGTTCACACAAGGAAAAGACCCCCAAATGATGGCCCTTTGGTGGGCCTGAGTCTTAATCAGTCACTGAAGAATCAGGATTTAAGAATAAAATTGTATGTTTTCCACCTCCTTTTTAAAGTGAAAATTAGGCAGTTGAAATTGGAAAGCGTTGTCTTAGATGTCGTGTAGGATTTTCTTGGTTTACTTTTTTTTTTTTAACTTATTCTGAAGCGCTTGGTTCCCACCCTCCTATTTGGAATGGTTTCTCAATTACTGTTTCAGAACACAATGGTTTGAGAAAATAAGTAGACAGATATTCACATTACAAAGTTAGGAAGGGGGCAGCTGGGGAAGGGTCGGGCGTTCAAATGGGGGAGGTGGGGACAGTCACTGCGACAAACCCGTCAGGCAGCGCTTGACTCTCGCCACAGCTGACACCGTGAGAAACAAAGGGGAAGCTGGAGGTGCTGCCCCAGCACCGTCCCTGGAGCAGTCGCTCCTGCCGCTGGCGTGGGTGTTGTCCCCAGATAAAGACGGACTCCACATGGTCCCTGATCTTGGGGGGCTGGCTGTGCACAGCTCGAAAAATGAGCTGGGAATGATATTTTGAGCATCTCCACGGAAACAGGGCTACATGTACACTCCTGGGGGACGGTCCACCCAGGCTGACACTTGTGGTGGCACCACCCCTACGTGCCCGAACTAGACTTCCAGCCTCGTCCCCCTGGGAATGAGGAGGGAGTGACTTCCCAGGGAGCTAGCGAGTTTGGATATAACTCACAGCCTGAGTGTGCTCAGCCTCTGAAGTCAGAGTTGTATTTTTGTTGTTTTTCAACTTGTTTTCACAACTTAGAACTGAAATATACTTACATTTTTTTTCCAAAAGAAAACAGTCCATTTTAGAAGGAAATTACTTATGGTTTTTAACATGATATACTTCTATCAGAAAATTGAATCATGATCATTTTATTTACCAACCTTCATTGAATCATATATTTCTCTCTGTAGGACAAACCCTAACAATTCAGCAAATTAATCCCAAATTCAGAGGCGGCAGGGATCTTTGCCCCATGATTTAAGGTGGACAGGAGCCATCACCCAAAATATCAGATAGCTCCTCTTCTATTTGATTTAGAAAGCAAGCACCTATACCTACTTTAGCAAAGTGACAATGTTACCATTTATCATTTTTAAAGTAAATCTTTTGGATAAATAATTTATGCACCGGATATAAAGTTGAAACAGAGCAAACAATTACAGAGAAAATAGTTTCCCCTACCAACCCCTGGCCCTCAGGGGCCAGTATGTGCGTGCTTGTGTGTGCGTGCGTGTGTGTGTGTGTGTGTGTTACACAAATGGTAAACTCTATGTACACTGCTGTGTGCCTTGCTTTTTTTTTTTTACTTAGCAAAATGTTTTGACTGTATTTCCGGATCAGCCCAAACAGAGTTCCCCATTCTTTTTTTTCTTTTCTTTTCTTACTTTTTTTTTCTAGCTTTATGGACCTCCATTGTTTATGATGTTCCATAATTTATTTAACCAGTCCCCTGTTGATGGACTGCAACTAGAAATGTTGTGTATCAAGGATGTTCATTGCAGCGTTATTTATAGTAGTAAAAGACAGATCTGTACAATGGAATACTATGGGAATTGCTAAGTGGAACTGCTGGGTTAAAGATTACATACTTTTTAAATTTTGAGACGATATTGCCAAGTTGTCCTCACACTTCAGCTGTATAAGAGGGTGCTGGTTCCCTATCACCAGTGCGGTACAGCATCCAACGAGTTTATCTTGACCCGTGTGCAAGATCATAAATGATACCGTGTTGTGGTTTTACTTTGCATTTCTCTTGTTCTGAATGAGGCTGGGCATTTTTTCAAGTATGTGTATTTTAAAATTTTAGTGTGTACTTTTTTGTAAGTTATCTTATTAACCAGGTCATCTTGAGAAAACGTAACAATTGGCTTGTGATGTGTGTGAGCTTGCCAAGGCTTGGGTTTGGGCAGCTGGTGGTGTGGAGGCACATTGGGCCCCCCAGGGCCTGCATGCCAACTCACCTTTAATGTGTGATCCCTAGTTCCACAGCAACCCCGGGACTAATTGTCATCACCCTGGGTGACGCTGAGGCCCCATGGCCCCCGTGGAAGCCCCTGGTCTTGCATTTCCCACACGGACTAGAGACCATGCTGCAGCAGAGCCTGGGCTCTGGAATCTGATTCCATCGTAATTATTCGAGGATGAGAGAGAGGCTCTGGGGGCTGCTTTTTTTTTTTTTTTTTTTTGCGGTACGCGGGCCTCTCACTGCTGTGGCCTCTCCCGTCGCGGAGCACGGGCTCCGGACGCGCAGGCTCAGCGGCCACGGCTCACGGGCCCAGCCGCTCCGCGGCACGTGGGATCCTCCCGGACCGGGGCACGAACCCGCGTCCCCTGCATCGGCAGGCGGACTCCCAACCACTGCGCCACCAGGGAAGCCCAGGGGCTGCTTGTTAACTAAAAGCCTTTTCGGAGTCACTTCTGTCCACTCTAATGCCTCTGGGGTATGAATTACTCTGCTAGCCGCCGAGGTGAGGAAAGCGTTGTGCGCAGGCGGCAGGATCACGTGGGAAGCAGGGTCTGGCGAGCGAGGACGCAGATCCACGCAGGGTGGCCGCTGCCGGCGGCAGAGGGCTCAAGGCCCAAAGCAGAGCGCAGGCGCGGCCTCTGACGGAGGCCACCGCTCCCCGGCTCCTGCCGACACCCCCCGAGGAGAGGGGAGGCAGCTCGCCTGAGTGGCTGGGGCAGCCTCAGGCCCTCGGGGGCCACGGGTTGTCTTCGCCGTCTGTGGTCTGCACAGGGGCTGAGCATCCTGAGCACAGAGCTCAGCCTACAGCCAACCAGGGTGGTCGTAACTCCCACCAGCACAAGGGCACAGAGCCTGGCCTGCGACGTCCCATGGCCTCTCAGGCAGCCTGAGCCCGAGGAGGGACCCTCCCACCCCAAGCCCCTTGGCGTTCTGGCCCAGATTTCTCTCCATCTCCTCCCCCCCTCCAGGCACTAACAGCGAAGTCTGGCATCGGGCGGGTGCCCTAACACTTAGCACTCAAGGTGATAAGTGCGAAAGAAAGGTACCTGGGGAGGCTTTGGACCAGGGGTCCTCAGACTCTGTCACGCCTCGGAACGACCTGGGGATCTTGTGAAAGGACAGGTTACGCGGGGGGCTGGGGGAGGTTCCTGGGAATCTGCATTTTCTCAAACACCTGTGGTCGCAGGACCAGGCTGAGAAATGCTGGGCTTTATTTTTTCCTTTTTGCCTGGCTAAGTCTTAGTGGCTCTTTGACTCTGACAGGCCCTTCCGGAAACCTTCTCTGGCTGCCTGCCTCCCCATCTCCCCCTGCCATGTCAAAGCCCCCTCCCACTCCACCGTGGGCATCACTGCAGAGCTGTCATTGGCTGTGCCCAAGCTGCCTCCTCCCTGGTGTGTCTGTGTCCTTCTGTGTCCCCAGCATCAAGCCGAGCCACTCCCTGGAGGTGGCTCTGGGCACGTCTGTGGAATGAGTGAGGCGCGGAGGGCAGGACAGCAGCACGGACTCCAGCCCCCCAGCAGCTGTGGTCTCCTGAGCCGGCGACCTCCCGGGGGCAGGGGTCAGCTCTTGGTCCTCTCGGGAATCCCCAGTGCCCACGGCCCCCAGCCCCCAGCTCTTGGGAGGTGCTCAGTAAACACTTGGAGTTTCCTGTGAGCTGCACCTAGGCCAGGCCTTTCAGGAAGCCACCTGGTAAAGGAGATGGGACATCGGACATTCAGGCCAGCAGGAGCCAGGAGAGGAGGACGAACGACGGGCACAGCTAACAGTGTCCTTGTAAAGAGACACAGACGGCCCTGAGGAGGACAGGTCTGGGAGCCGAGCCTTTCGGTGGAAGTTGTGAATCGTGGGCACGACTCACCCACCCGTACGACCCAGCGACCCGACGCCAGGCCTGGTTCGCATTTGAGCACTGGGTTAGAGGTTTTCTCTTAACAAACTTATTATCAAGCACCTACTTGAAAGCACCATGTAAAGCTAAAAAGATGACTAAGAACCTGGAAAGAGCCTAGGGTGGGAAGGAAGTGGCTTCTGCATAAATAACAGCAGAGCGAGACCGACCTGCAAGGAGAGGGGCTACCAGCCTGGCGCCACTGCAGGCCTGCAGGCTCACAGGGAAGCCTGGGCATTTCTGTGCAAGGGCATCTCTAGCAGGGCGGTCAAGACACAGAGCCCTGAGGTCAAAAGGATGGGCTGCGAACTTGGTTTTGCTACTCACTGGCTGCGTGGCCTCGGCACTCTCATCTGCACAGTGGGGATGGTCGGGGACCTCCAGGATTGCACTAAGGACGGAGGGAGGTGACACACTGGAAGTACTCAGCACTACACCAGGCACGGTTAGGAGCTGGACAAATGGCAGCTGTTACTATTATTTGCCCGCTGGTGCCATTTATCTCTGATAACCCTGCACAGACAAGGTGGAGAGGACAAGGACATTGATGGCCACTGTTTACCAATGAAGTGTCACACCCATCAATGTGTCTCAGACAGGAAGGTACTGACTAAGAGAGAAATGTAGCCAAGAGTTTCCTGGATTTGGAGAGAAAGTGATGCCCAAACTGGCAAAGGGGCATCGGGGAGTGCACAGCAGATCTTGCAAAACAGCCTTTTTCTCCTCAGTGTGATTTTTTGGAAGCAGTACATGCTGTTTTACAGAATATTGATGAACAGTCATCATTCTGGTCTGAACCTCCCCAGTGACCTGGGAGCCTACTGCAGAGAATGTCTCCTTCCTCTGGACTCTGGTCCCAGGCCTCCTTTACGGCAGTTTGGAATAATGTCTAACGTTGCCTTGTTCCTTGAGGGATGTGTGTCCTGTGTCAGGAGGGGCCCCCCTGCCCTCACCCTCCAGTCCATGATCTGGGCTGCCATAATGGAATACCTCAGACTGGGTGGCTAACCCACAGACATTTATTCTCATAGTTCTGGGGGCTGGAAGTCCAAGATCAAGGTGCTGGCAGGGTTGGTTTCTGATGAGGCCTCCCTCCTTGGTTTGCAGGTGGCCACCTTCTCACTGTGTCCTCATATGGTCTTTCCTCTGTGTATGTGCATCCCTTACACAGAGGTGTGAGGTGTCTGTTCCTCTTCTTGTAAGTTCACCAGTCATATTGGATTAGGGGCCTACCCTTATGAGCACATTAACTGTAATTACCTCTTCAAAGGCCCCATCTCCAAATGCAGTCACATTGGGGGTTAGGACTCCAACATATGAATTTTGGGGGACAAAATTCAGTCCATAACAGGGGGGAAAATTCAGGCTACCTGAGAAGATCCTTTCTGTACATATGCTCCGACAAGAGCTTAGTCCCGGCCACTGCAGACAGTCTGTCCTGGAAAGAAGCTGGGATGCAGGCAGAGGTGAAGGTGCCTCCTGGGACACTTAGGGGTAAGGGGATGCTTTTCCTTCCCGGCTCTGCCAGTAACACACCAGACAACAACAGTAGTGAAGGGAGGTGGTGGGTAGCGTCTGTCCTCGGTCAGCCAGCTTTTGTCTCTGACCCCTGATGACTCAGGCCACGCAACAGCATCATAATAAAGGTTATGGCATCAAAGACCACTGTGAAGCATTGACACCAAGGTCAGGAAGCCGAAACCAATCCAAATCGGGATAGAATGACCACACACGGGGTCCACAGAGAATCTGAATTGTAAGGAGGAGGCGGTGCAGGTAAAGAACAAGGCAAAGGACTGTTCAGCCTTGAGCTTCGCTGATGCTGTAAGAAGGAAGGACCCATACCAATGGGGACATCAGGGTGGAGTGTGGAGGCCGATGATGTGAGCTGCCTGCCCAGACCATGAGGACCTGCGTCGGAAAATGAGATACCATAGGCCGAACCGTCTTAGATCACAGGAAATTGTGGGTCAGTAAACTGAGTTCTTTTTTTTTTTTTGCGGTACGCGGGCCTCTCACTGTTGAGGCCTCTCCCGTCGCGGAGCACAGGCTCCGGACGCGCAGGCTCAGCGGCCATGGCTCACGGGCCCAGCCACTCTGCGGCATAGTAGGATCCTCCCAGACCGGGGAACGAACGCATGTCCCCTGCATCGGCAGGCGGACTCTCAACCACTGCGCCACCAGGGAAGCCCTACACTGAGTTCTCAACGGACAGTGCTCTTTGTGTGTTAGAGGCTGTTTTTTTCACTTTCTCTGATCAGAAGCAGACTTTTCTTGGTGTCCTGGCTTCCTCTTTCATCCCCTTGCTGATGGGTCAGGGGTCTCCTCTGTTTCTTCAAATGCACTGCTTGACTAGGGTGGTCCAGGTGGGCCTGACTCAGGGCCACTCCGGTCCCAAGGCTGCGTGAGGGCCCTGAACCCAAACAGCACCGAGGCCTGGGCTGCATCGGGAGAGGGGTCCTGGTTCTGTGCGTCCGTGGGGTGCGGGCTGGCCTGGGATCTGCAGGCTCGGAAGTTTCTGGACTCCCCCAGGGAGGGGGAGATGCTCACCGACCAAAGCTGAACCCTCTCAGCTCATGAGACTGTGGCGAAGGTCTCAGCTGGAACTCCGGTGATTTCTCTGATACGCTGTTTCCTTTTTTTGGAGAAAAATCTAAGTTTACTGAGAAAAATATAATCCAGTTCTTCCCAAGCCTGTGGGGAGACAGGCATGGCTTCTCATCCACAGGCCGGCGGGGGAAGTGTCGAGAGGAAGCGGCGAGAACACGTACGGAACCCAGGAGCATCGAGCAGCCCCGGGAGTCCGGAACGCAAGGCTGTGTGGTTCTGGTCCACACGGCGGCCAGCAGGGTGGACTTAAGACTGCACACAGAAGCCTGCTCTGCCCCCACGTGACCCCTCTAGTGTCCTGGCCGCCAGGCCCCTCCCCCAGCTCCCTCTCCACCACCCTGTCTCCCACCCCCAGCTGGTGTCCACACCCCTGCTCTGAACGGGTCATACTTTGGCACTCAGACCCAATGTCACCTCCTGGTACAGGCCCTCCCTGACCCCTCTGGCTGGAGCTCCATCCGTGAAGCACTTGAGGTCCTGTGAAGACGACACACAGATGGCGGATGGATCACGACCCCAGACCTCTGTCTGCCAGGCGCTTGAGGGGGGCCGGCTCCGGCCGGGCCTTTCCTCGGGACTGTGGTCCTCCCTCTGCACACGGGGAAACTGAGGCTTAGTGAGATGAAGCGATTCTCTGGCTGACTCCAAGGCCGGAGCCTTGACAGCCCTGCTCCTCAGCGGCCTGTGGTGGACACCAGGCCCAGCACAGCCCTCACTGGCTGCAAAACCTCCTGGACTGGCCCCTCGAAGAAGGGTCCAGAGCTGACCGGCTCTTACCCTTGGCAAAGAACCCAGGAGGGAGTTGGGCTTAGTAGTAGCGGGGCTGGAAAAAACTCGGGAAGCATATCATGGCTGTTGGCAGACACCAAGCGGAATAATCTAGCACTAAGCACCGATGGGAGGCCAGGCTGTGACTCAGAAAACTCGGGTCTAACCGAGCTGCCGAGGATCACGGTCCTGTGTGAGCCCTGCAGCCCGGCGGCGGGCAGTGCGGGGCCTCGGCCAGCCCGGCCGCGCAGCAGCGGCTGCCCTCACCAAGGAGGGATTCTCTGCCGGAAGTGACTCACACACGCTGACGTATACGCACTCACGCACACACAGTCACGCGTATATACGCACTCTCGGGGGCGCACACACGCCCCTTCCCGTCGGCTCGTGGCGTGCCTCACCCCCAGCGGGAGGCGTTTACTCCTGTCTGCTCTGCCTTCACTGCCCTGGGATGGAAGCAGGGAGTTTGCTGCGTTCACGGAGGAGGAGTGCCGGGTGCCTGGACGGGTGCTCGTCAGCGTTTGCGGACGAATGAACGAGCGAATGAGTGGGTGAGTGAGCAGGGCCTGGATCCCTGTGGGCTCCACACGCCGTGCAAAGGCTTGAATGACTGAGGGTAAACGTAATATTGATGAGGAAGAGACGACCATATTGATGTGGCAAAGAGTTTGACATATAAATTAAAGACAAACACCCTGGAAAACAAAAATCCACGGATGACTAATCGCCTATAAACGGAGAAAGAGGGGGTGAGTTTGTGGTGAAGGGGCGCCGCCGGGGTCCAGGAGCGGTGATTCAGGCCCAGCGCCCGCTGCGTGGCGGCGGCTGAGAGGCCCACCCGCCACCGCCCGGCGGCCGCCGACCCCTCGTCCTCCCGGAGATCAGGATGGTGATGCTCTCGGGGGTCTGGGCACCTTTCCCACGTGTGATCCCACAGCTGTGCCTCGCGGGCGTCGCTCAGGGAGACGTTTATCTGCGGGGCTGCATCCTGGGCGTGATGGTGTTTTCCTCTCTTGGTATCTGTAACACTCATCTGTCTCAGTTTGGGGTGTTTTGTTTCTTTTAGTTATATTTGCTTGGAACTTGCAAGCTGCAATGGCCTGACATTTTCTTGAGAAACTTAAATTTAGCAGCAGGAAAGTGATTTTTGTTTTCAACATCTGTAACAGAGATGCTCCCAGGAACTTCCCGCCCAGCGCGGTCTCAGCCTTGCCAGGCAGGGCTTGGCTGGACGTTGGCAGCACAGAGGGTGGGGCGTTGCGTGCTGAGGCCTCAGCTCTGCCGTGAGTGAGGCCAGCGGGATGTGCTTTGTGTGGTTTCGTATCTTTAAGCAGACCAAGCGTCTGTGACTTGGGGACAGTTACAGAGAGGCCGCCAGCTCGTTTCAGTGCCTCCTCTCACTGTCTTGAGTGAGCCACAGACACTAGGGGACCGCTGGGCTCTCCTCTGATGGTGGCCCACGGTCTGTCATTTGCGGGCCACCCTGGCGTGAGCTCTGTGTGAACTTTTTCAGTGGTGCCGGGCAGTTTTACGCTGTTAGGCGTCCCCAACTTACAAATACGTCGCTTATCTTAAAGTACTTTGCCAGGTTGGCTGTTTGTCCGAGCTTTGCGGGGAATCAGCAGAATGGCTGCCCAGCTGGCCAGGCCACCTGCAGACGCCATTGAACCCCCACTCTACCTGCGTCTAAGGCAGCAGGGGTGGGTACTGGTGGGCAGAGCCCAGAACTTGGAAAAACCTTGGGTTGAATCTTCCACCCTCCAGCAGTAACTTTGGGGCATTCCTTAACCTCTGCATCTGTCTCCTTTCAGTGGAATGCGAACTTCTGTATGTCCTTCCTGGGGGACCAGTGAGGATGGAACGAGAAAGCGCCTTGTGTGTTTGGGACCCATGCTGGCCCTCCCCCCCTTCTCCCTTCCCTGTCTCCCTTCCTTCGACCATCCTTCCTAGCCCCGGGAGCACTAGCTTTCGTGGCCAGAGCCTTGAGCCCTGCCTGGGTCAGGGTTCTGGCCAGTGGGAGGATGGAGGACCCCAAAGGGAGTGAGATGTGGGGTGGTCGGGACACTGGGAAGGGACCAGGGCCCCCTCACTCATTGCTGTCCCATCTCCCAGCCCTCCTCTGTCTGTCTGTGCTTGTTTCCTGGGGCTGCAGTAAGAAATGACCACAAACTGGGTGGTAATTTATTCTCCCCCAGTTGTAGAGGCCAGAAGCCTGAAATCAGCGTGTTGGCCGTTCTGCCTCTTTCCGCTTCCGCTGGTTCCACGTGTTCCTTGGCTCGAAGCAGCATCACTCCAGTCTCTTCCTGTGTCCTCACATGGCCTTCTTTCCTGTGTGTCTGCCAGATCTCCCTCTGTACCTCTCCTGTAAGGACACCTGTCATTGGATTTAGACCCTCAGTCCAGGATGGTCTCCTCACCTTGACATCCTTCACCGACATCCGCAAGGACCCTTTTGCCAAATAGGTTCACACTCACAGGTGCCGGAGCATAGCACGTGGACGCGGCAGGTTCACACTCACAGGTGCCGGAGCGTAGCATGTGGACACGGCTTTGGGTGGCACACAATTCATCCCTCTACACTGTCCCTTCTGGGCGGCCACCGTGGGCCCAGACCTGAACCCACCCTAAGCTGAGGAACAGCAGAGAGAGATGGGGGAGAGGAAGGTGAGGGTGGTCTCAGGAAGGGTCATGGGTTTGCTTGAGAGCGAGGAAGGAGGGTGAACCAGCAACTACTGCCCTGACTTCACAGATGACACGTGAGGGAGTGGAGGTCCGGTTAGTTTGCTGTTTCATAGACTCAATAATCAGGTGATAAGCATGATAGAGAATGAAGGCGCCTCCAAAAAGCTTATCAGATTATGGATTCTTTCTCTGTCTTCTTTCTCTCTTTTTCAAAATGAAAATTGCTTTATCGATTACATTATAAAATAAGACCATGAAAGAAACAATATATGCTCATAGTTCAATTTTTAGACAATTGAAAGGGTAAAAAGAAAAGAGTAAAAGTCACCCCCAAACCCCACCCCCTGCTGACACCTGTGGTTGACATTATGGCCTGTTTCCTTCCAGACATTTTTCTGGGTGTGTAGAAGTGGGGCCCTTCTGCTGCTGACTCTCTCTCTCACCCATTCCACACCAGGAAACAGTCCTGAGTCACCCTTAGCAGCTGTCGGGAACCCACCGGATGGCTGGCCCCTCGTGTTTCACCTTGTTCCGTACTTGGACACGAGGCTGTCTCCGGCTCCACTACTGTGAGCGGGGCAAGCGATCTTGGCCGCGGATGGCAGCGCCCTTGCCAGCACAGACCCCGACAGCAGTCTTCTTTCACTTTAAAACCTTTGCATCTGGGGACTTCCCTGGCGGTCCAGTGGTTAGGACTCGGCGCTTTCACTGCAGGGGGCACAGGTTTGATTCCTGGTCGGGGAACTGAGATCCCGCAAGCCGTGCATGGCGGCCAAAAAACTAAACTAAAATAAAACCTTTGCATCTGTCTGAGAGCGGGGGGAGACGAGTCCTGGGTGCTGACTGCTGGCCCTCCTCACGTCCCAGGCCATGTTCGAGCTGGTGACTTCCGAGGCCTCCTACTACAAAAGCCTGAACCTGCTGGTGTCCCACTTCATGGAGAACGAGCGCCTGAAGAAGATCCTGCACCCGTCCGAGGCGCACATCCTCTTCTCCAACGTGCTGGACGTCATGGCCGTCAGCGAGCGGTGAGCCTCCGCCCCGGTCCTCGTGGGGCCGCTTCCTGTCCCTCCCCCTCGCCTGGGGCACGTCCGGGGCTGGTGGCACTGCCTGTTACTCTGGCTTCTCTGCTTCTGTATGTTTGGAATTTTCTGTAATAAGATGTAACTAAATACATAAATTCAGAAATCTCCCAGCAAGGAGGCCCGTCGCGTCCCCCTGGACAGGACGGCTGCCTGCAGGTCCCCCCGGCCACGCAGCTGCTCCGTGTGTCTCCCACAGTCAGGCACATCAGTGGCGGGTGTCACGACCTGGTCCGGGGGTGTCCGTGTGAGCTGCTCTTTATCCTGACGTCACAAGGCCCTGGCTTGGTGCGTGCGGGGCCCGAGACCCTCTGAGGGCCAACGCGGAGCGCGGTCCTGGATTTACACTTTCTCCTGTCCAGTTGCGTGGTGTTTGCAAGAGTGTGTGGAGGTGGCGATTGGGACTGTACTTCTTTTGCCTAAAGAAGGACGGGACGAGGTTAAGTGGAGGAGGAATAGACATCTATTGACTGATTATTGCAAAGAAGAAATGAACTCCAGTCATTCCGTTAGGACAGAAGATCCAATTACCCTTTTCACTGTAGCCTGGGGAGGTTTGCAGCTAAAAGTGCAGAACTCAGCTTTTTTTTTTTTTTTTTTTTTTTTTGCGGTACGCTGGCCTCTCTCTGTTGTGGCCTCTCCCGTTGTGGAGCACAGGCTCCGGACGCGCAGGCTCAGCGGCCACGGCTCACGGGCCCAGCCGCTCCGCGGCATGTGGGATCTTCCTGGACCGGGGCACGAACCCGCGTCCCCTGCATCGGCAGGCGGACTCTCAACCACTGCGCCACCAGGGAGGCCCCAGAACTCAGCTTTTATGAGCTGGTCCGACCCTGCCTATTCAGATGTGAAATAGCACGCGGGCAGCAGCAAACCCACACCCGTGTGTGGCTCTCCGTGGAACCTCCTGAGTCGGTCCCCCTCCACATGGACACCCCGCCTTCCGTTTGCAGCCCCCAGATCCTCGTGGCAGCCCCCCACCCGGTAGGCTCAGGAAGGCGAGAGCTGACTGAGACCAGAGCAGCCTCGGAGACCCCTCGGTCTCTGCCGCTCACCCCCACTGGGGGAGGGGTGTCTATTTAGTTTTGTATTTATATTTTATTATGGAAAATCCCAAACATGCAGAAGTAGAGACACCAGTGTAACGAGCCCACGCTTCAGCATCTAGGTTCACCCACGGATCCTTCTGAAGCAGTTCCCCATCGTCATCTCACTTCAACTGTAAAAGCATCAGTATGGATGTAAAAGATGAGGTCTCTCCCTTTTAAAAATGTTCCTAATGTCACTACCCACCTAAAAAACTGAACAAGTAATTCCGTGATGTGACGGAATGTGCCCCCCTCGCTGGGACCTCCTCCCGTCGTGTTGGTTGGTTTCGTGGAGACGTGTCCCGAGTCTCCGCAGCCAGCCACCCCTAACCCAGCCGCTTCCCGCTGCAGGTTTCTCTTGGAGCTGGAGCGCCGGATGGAGGAGAACATCGTCATCTCGGACGTGTGTGACATCGTGTACCTCTACGCCGCCGACCACTTCTCTGTCTACATCACCTACGTCAGTAACCAGACCTACCAGGAGAGGACCTACAAGCAGCTGCTGTGAGTATGGCTGGGCGGCGGGGCCATGGCGCAGGCATGGCCCCGGCGGCCCCCTCCTCTTGTGCTGACATTGAGCTGTGGTCCCTGGGTCTCTGCTTTCCCAGGACAGCATCCAACTCCGGCACGTTTGGGGGCTTTCGGTGTCACTAGGAAAATGTTGACCCCGGGACAGTCAGCCATGGCGCCCACTGGACCTGTGTCTAGATGGCCGTGCGGAGCTCTGTGAGTTTTAGAAAAGGGAGCTTGAGGCCAAGAGGACAACTCGAGGCCCAAGACGGCAGGAAAGTGGTTTGAACTAGAGACAAGGCAAGGAGTTGGGGGGGAGGCTTTTTGGTGGTTCTCCAGCAAAGCGCTTGAAGTTACTAATCTGCCCATTCTGTAAACTTTCTTGGGGTTTCCGTCGATGAGAGAGTTTTTCATTAACTTGCCTCTTTCGAATTCTTCACATTTCTGTACCACGTTTCAACCACAGTTTAACCAGTGGTATGTTCTTAGCACACTGACGGACACCAAAGGACTCTGCGAGTAGTAACCTCTGGACGTTATGCTTCGTTGGGTCCTTCCATCAAGCCGTGTAGTTCACTGGGGATGTTTTAAAGTTTGAGTGTTCAGGGGTTTGGGTGTTTTACATTTGGGGTTTGAAACTGGGATTTGAGGGAATCGGGATGCCAGTTTTGAGGACGAACATTGAGAAGACAATCACACAGGAGAACAGGATTCTAGATGTTGCAGTGCCCAGGGGTCCACTGGTGTGGCCCGAGAGAGCAGACTCTGGGCCTGAGCGCCGTGTCCCTAATGATGGGCGGTGCAGGGCCTGCGTCTGATCTCCAGCAGTGGTTCCCACTGCTCAGCCCGTCTGCAGACGAGACATCCCCACCTGGCAGGAGTAGCGCAGTTTCTCCCTGCAGCCGTCTCCAGCCTGCTGCCTGCTCCTGTCATTACGTGGGTTTACCTTGCCACCGTTTCCTGCTGGGTAAATCATCGAATTCTGCGTCTGATTCATAGTCTCGGCCACGCAAGGAATTCTTGCCCTCCCACACACAGCATATTTTGCTAAGTCTTCATGGGCCTGGCATGTGAAGCCACTATTGTTATTTGACTTGTACACGAACAGTTTATTTTCCATTAAAAAAAAAACAGAAGAGAAGAAATCGACGCATTTTCTGTGCTTGTGGGCTGTCTGGTTCTTAGGAGGCTGAGGACAGGGAGGAACCCCCTCCGATTTGCGCCTCCCACTAACCAGAGACCTACTCTCTTGTCTGTGTCCCCAGCCAGGAGAAGGCAGCCTTTCGGGAGCTGATCGCGCAGCTGGAGCTGGACCCCAAGTGCAGGGGGCTGCCCCTCTCCTCCTTCCTCATCCTGCCTTTCCAGAGGATCACGCGCCTCAAGCTGTTGGTCCAGGTACCGGCCTCTCTACCCTGACACACACTTCTCCTGCTGCAGGCTGTTTCCTTTGGTCATTCCAGGCTGGCTTTCCATTTCCAGAAGTCCATTTGTTCCACAAATCCTAATTAAGCTCCTACTGTGCGCCAAGCAGTTGGGGACTCAGCCCCTGCTTCCACAGAGCCACATTCTGGGGGAGGGTGGGGAGAGACACACACACACACACACACACACACACACACACACACACACCCACACACACCCACACACACCCACACACCCACACACACCCCCCCCCACACACACACACACACACACACACACCCACACACCCACACCAGGAAGTGGTCATGGCTGAGGACGGTGAAACAGAGTGACATGATGGTGGTGACTGCCTGCCCACTACCAGTTGGGGGATCAGGAAAGACTCTCGGATGAGTGACATTTAAGCTAAGACTTGGCTGACAGCGAGGAGCCATTCATCTGACAGGGAGCTGCTTATGCAAAGGCCCTGGGGCAGCAAGGTTCAGAGACAGGGCGGCCAGCAGTGAGCTGGGGGAACATGATGGGAATGGGTGTGCAGATGTGGGCAGAGGCTGATCAGGGGCCTAAGGAGCCAGGTAAGACATTGGGTTCTATCCTCAGTGGGATGGGGAGTCATTCCATCTAGTTGACGCTGGTAAGAGCTCAAAGCAGCTGCCGTGTGGAGGGCGTCGGGCAGGAGGGCAAGAGTGGAGATGGGAGAAGGGGTTAAGGAGCAAAATTCAAGAAAGAAGGGTGGGTTCGTGGAGGTTGGGTGGGGGGAGATCCTGGAGGGAAATCAGTGAACTGGGCTGTGCACTTGCTACTGTGGAGAGAAAGGGAAGGGGACCCTTTGGTTTGAGCAGCTCAGGTGATGGTGCTGTTTCCCGAGATGGGGAAGGCGGGATTCAGTGTTGGACCAGCTGAGCTTGGGAGGACCTTGAGCCGTTGCATATCCAAGTTTAAAGTCAAAGGGAGAAGTCATGGTGCGAGCCCTCAGCATCAAGGTGGTATTTAATAGGAGAGACCACCAAGGATGGAGAGAAAGGGGTCCCAAGACCCAGCCTTGGGACATCGTGCCCGAGAAGGAACGCGGCGAGGGAAGAGGCAGGCCAAGAGAGCTGGAGTCGGGGGAGCCTGCAGAGGGTGAGATTTCCCGAAAGGGGGTCTGCAAGAGTCAGGCTCCAAGCAAGGCAGGGCGGAGAGCCCTTGTGCCTGCCACATGCTGGTGGATAGAGGGAACCCCCGAGCCACCAGGCAGATGAAGCGGGTGGTGTGGATCCGGCTGTGGCTCAGAAAGGAATGGGCTGAGATGGTGACCTGTGACCCACAGTTAGGGGAGGTCAGAGGTCAAACAGGCGGGAGGCCAAAGCCGTGGGCAGCTAGTTCCACAGGAGAAGGGCAGTATCGGAAAGGAGAGGTCGGAGCCTGGGAGGAAGGGGCTCTCGGAGGCCTAGGACCAAAGAAACCCGAGTCAAAAGAAGCCCAGAGGGGCTTCCCTGGTGGCGCAGTGGTTGCGCGCCCGCCTGCCGATGCAGGGGAACCGGGTTCGCGCCCCGGTCTGGGAGGATCCCACATGCCGCGGAGCGGCTGGGCCCGTGAGCCATGGCCGCTGGGCCTGCGCGTCTGGAGCCTGTGCTCCGCAACGGGAGAGGCC
>NW_021146100.1:18457-34449 GCF_002837175.3 Physeter macrocephalus
CACAAAAAAAAAAAAAAAAAAAAAAAAAAAAAAAAAAAAAAAAGAAGCCCAGACGGGGCAGTCGGGGGAGGTGCATGGCACGGTGGGAGAAAGCTGGGACCAGCCCAAGTCATAGGACACCGCGACTGAAGGAGTTGCATGTGAATTTTTTAAACTTGGAAACAATGAAACAGAAGACAGGAACATTTCCTAATTATGCAGAGAAAAACATTTATAGGAAAAGAGTATATAGTGATACATTAAAAATCTTAACTTCTGGATGATAAAAACCAACAAAACTAAGGTCAAGACCTATCTTAATGTTGTCACGAGGAGGACGGTGGCGTGGGGCGGAGGGTGCGAGCAGGAGTCTGAGGTTCAGAGGCAGTGTGTCCGAGGGGTAAATGTGGGCGGAGTGCTCCAGGTAGACCCGCCGGTTACCGCAGAAAGTAGGGAGGGGCCCACCAGAGAGGAGGCCAGCGTGGAGGGCTTGTGCACCAGGCTGAAGAAGCCACACCATCCTCTGCCTGAGGCCAGGAGCAGGACCCGGTCAGATGGGGTTTTATCCCAATGAGAAAAGGTGGAGCCTGAGCCATCCTGTTCGCTGGGAGATGGATTTGGGAGTCGGGGGATGGTTACAGGCAGGGTTGGTGACCCCATGTTGGTGGGGGGGAGGGTAAGGAGGCATCGGAGCGGAGAGGCGGGGCAGGTGACCGCACAGGGGAGGCTGGGGGCCTGCAGCTGAGGGACGTCCAGAGACGGGAGGGATCTGGGTCTGGTCTGGAGCTCAGGAGAGAGTGGAAAGGATGCCCAGCATCCTGGCGTCTGGGTGGCAGCAGGTGGCTGGGGACGTTTGTGCCACCACATGGGGCAGCTGGGGGGAGGTGAGCTGTGCTCAGACGCACCCAAACCTCTTCATGGAATGAGAGCAGATCAGAAATATGGGCACGGGGAGAACTGTGAGGCAGAAACCAACGCAAACATTGTAATTTATAGGCGAAACTCAAGAAAATCCAACTACTGGAAAAAAGACATTTTTATCAATAAGACCAGAGTTAATGAAGCCTCGGGGTCGTTGCTACTTGCCTTCAAATGGCAGTCCCACTGATGCAGCTGCAAACGTTGGGCTCACCTCGGGGACAGCCAGCCCTGAGCGACCCTTCCCTCCCTGTTGGACCTCGCCCTCCCCCTTCCCCACCGCACTTGGTCGCCCCCTTTGCTTCGGTCTTCGGTCTTCACTGTAAGGAGACTGGGGCTGGGTTTGGCCCTCGTAGTTAGTCCTCGTGCAGACCTTGACTCCTGGTTATCATCTTAGAGCTGGGCAAGGCTTGTGTGCGATGCTCGGCCCTCGGCTGGTGGAAGGTTCTCCCGCCCTCTGTCCGTAACTGGGGGGGCGCTTTGCTCAGGGATGTTGCAGCCACACGAGGCTGTTTGGACCAGTGCAGCACGGAGGCCGCCACTGCCAGAGGGGGCGGAGAGGGGAGGAATGGCTGTACACGATGAGACTAAATGCAGACTTTGCCTGTGCTCAGAACATCCTGAAGAGGGTGGAAGAGAGGTCTGAGCGGGAAGGCACTGCCCTGGATGCCCACAGGGAACTGGAGCTGGTGAGTCGTGCTTTTTCCTCTTTTGCCACATTTCCCAGTCAACTGTCTTCCTCCTCCAGACCCGCCCTCCCGTCCTGCTCCCTCCTGCGCCCGTGTGTCTCTGGAAGATGCAAATTCATTTTAATAGTTGTCAATCTGGAGAAGTCACTGGGTCCAAAAGATAAGTCTGGTGGGCTTCCTTCTCACCCCAGGCTGCTGACGTGTGGGGTGGACCAGGCCGGTCGGGCGCTCTTGACCTGCAGACATGTTCGTGGACCCTCCCGCCGACCCCTGCTCTGTGGCCACCCACAGGCCCAGGCACTCCCCTCAGCAGCCCTCGGAGGCCCCACGCTTGTCCTTACCTGTTTCCAGTGTCAAAAGCCATGGCTCTTGCCTCCCTTGCCACGCTCTGAGGCTGGCTCTGGCTATTCTTGGGCCCTGATGCAGCTCTGCCCTGTGTGCCTCTCCGACCCACCGATCCCGCCTCTCCCGGCCCTCGAGCTGCACCTCTCCTATCCCCGCGAGAGGACTCCCCAGCCCTGCCAAGCCTGGGCTCTTCCTGCCCAGGAGTGGAGAAAGCATCTCCGCTCCCGATCCTCGGAGAGAAGAGGATCCTCCTGGAAGCTGCCGGCAGAGCAGGGGCTGTGCGGGAGGGGTCAGTGAATGTGTCTGTTCCCACATGTTTGTCTTAAAGCAGCGCTGTCTCGTGTGTTTGGCTCCAGTGTGTCCACTGGAGCTGCGAGCCCACTCCTGGCAGCCGTGCAGGGGCCACTCTGTCGTGCTGGTGACCCTGAAACGGACGAGAGCCTGGTGTTGGGAAGTCCTTTCCACTTAGCGTACCAGTGGCAGCAGCTTAGTAAAAGGACTAGCCCCAGTGGGCGTCAGGTGGTGGTTCTAAGCCACGTGGAGCCATGAGGACTTCGTCGTAGTTTAACGCAGTCTCTTCCCCCCAGGGGCCTCTCCTCGCATCCCTCAATCAGGCCAGTTGGCCTCCAAAATCCTTCTGGCGATTATACCCTTTGGATATTGGGAAAAACAGCACTCCCCTCCCAGCCTAGTTGGGGAAAGGCTGGAGCCTCGAGCAGGCTGGTCCGGGAGGGTCAGTGACCTGCCAGCCAGGCTGCATCTCTCGGGACCCTCTGCCCACCCCTGGAACACACACACCTGATCAAGTGGGAGCTGCATTCTGGCCCCCACTGGGCAGCCGGCCACACTGGGCCCCAAGGGGTCTCGGGGCACCGGCAAGTGTTTTCTGTTTTCAAGTTCTTTTCTGCTTTCATCTCCTTTTCATTTCCCAGGTATACGCTTGCTTCTCGTTATTTACCTTTTTTAATAAAGGTGGGTTTTTTCCCTTAATTTATAAAAATGATGCTGAATACAAACAAGTCCACAAACTGTTCATAAGCGAAAAGAAGATGGTAAAGATCAGCAGTTCTCCCGCACCCCACCACCAACATGCTGGTGCCTGCCCTTCCGGACCCCTTTCCAAACAGACGCCTGCACACACAATTGTATTCTTTGCAGATGGGCTTGTGCTTTATGAGCTGGCTTTTCCCTCCACTTTAGTGCGTGTAAGATTACTGCACTTCTTCATGATTTCAGACTACAGGGTTATGTGGATTTACGAGCGTTAATCAACCCCTGTTGATGGACATTTAGGTTGAGGACAGTTTTTCTTGCTCTGAACGCCACTGCAGGGGACATCCTAGTATGCACGTCTTTGGGCTCGTTCCTAAATGCTGCGTGCCTGCTGGGTGCCGGGCCCTGTTCTAGATCCTGTGCAGATATCACCTCTCGGAATGAGTCCCCAGAAGTCCCAGAAAATGTGGTTTCATTCGGCCCCTTGGTACCTGGGTTGCCTCCCAGGAAGGCGGGGGGACTCTGTGCTCCCCCCACAGTGTGTGACGGATCCTGATCCCCAGACCTTGGGCATTTCCAGTCTGACAGATGAGAAAGGACGTCTTCTGGTCGAAATTTGCTCTCTCAGGTGACATGAGGGGTCGGCATCGATTTATGTGTTCTCTGGAGTTCACGTCCCAGCAAAGACAAGGCCCTGATTTTCTGCACTGGAACTCAGACCCAGTTGAGACTGACCAGCTGTGGCGTGAGTGGGCTGAAGGAAGCGGTCAGAGACAGCCGGCTGCGGGTGGCCTGATGTGTCCTCCTTCTCGTCCCAGGTGGTAAAAGCATGCAACGAGGGCGTCAGGAAAATGAGCCGCACGGAGCAAATGATCAGCATTCAGAAGAAGATGGAGTTTAAGATCAAGGTGAGCCGATGCCCAGCCACGTGTCCCCGCCCCAGCCCGGCTGTCCTGGAGCATCGCTCACTGGCCGGGCTCGCTGAATGGCTGCCCTTGGGTCTCAGCACAGCATCACCTCCACCGAGGCCTTCCCTGACCCCTTAGCTGAAGGCCCCACCTGCCCCCAGTCACCGGGCCGTCACATTGGCCTAGACCAGGGGTGCCCAACCCCCGGGGCGGACCGGTAACGGTCTGCAGTCTGTCAGGAACCGGGCCGCACAGCAGGAGGTGGCGGTGGGTGAGCGAGAGAAGCTTCATCTGTATTTACAGCCGCTCCCCATGGCTCCCCATCGCCCCCCATGGCTCCCCATCGCCCCCCATGGCTCCCCATCGCCCCCATGGCTCCCCATCGCCCCCCATCGCTCGCACTACCGCCTGAACCATCCCCCCGCCCCCCACCCCCATCTGTAGAAAAGTTTTCTTCCACAAAACCGGCCCCTGGTGCCAGAACGGTTGGGGGCCGCTGGCCTAGACTGTCTCCTGCAGGGAGTCGGGAGCTGCCTGCTCTTACTGGCTGTGTGACCTTGTACAGTCAGCTCACATGAAGAATGTGGCAAGGACTGCTCCAGGGATTCTTAAACGTGGGCGATTTGAAAATCTGACGGAAGTTACCGACATTTCCCCCAACTTTGTGTAAAGCTTCAGGCATTAGTGACCCTAAGGGCCCCGAGGGCTTGGATTTCTGGGGTTTTGGGCACATGAGTGCACGGTACCTGCCGAGGGTCCCTGAGGTCATGCTGGGTTTGGGAGCTGAGCCCCAGCTGAGGACGCAGACCTCCGGGCCCCCCACGTAGCTCCTCCTGTGGGCCGCGTGCCGGGTGCCGGGTGCCGGGTGCCTGCCCCGGAGCCACAGTGTGGTGACCTGCCGGCCCAGTCTCCTCGCCCTGTGGGACCCAGTTCTCTCCTCCGTCCTGTGAACTTGGCCTCGTCTCTGATCCTGCATCACACGGTAGTAGGAGGATGACAACACACACACACCCAGAGGCACCCACGTGTGCACACTCACACGTGAGTACAGACACAGGACACGTGGACACAGACGGGAGCACACATACGCAAAAGCACACGCAGATACATAGACAACAGACACACGCCTGCCCACTCAGGCACACGTGCGCGTGCACGCACACACGCCCTTCCCGTCTTTGCCCCGCACCCGTCCGTCCCTCCCACCCGCGCCACGCCTGTCCTGGGCCCAGCGCGGGCCTCGCACACCGTGACTCGCGGTCATCACTCCAGTGAGAGCGCGAGGGGAGCCTGGGCGGGGAACGCGGGGGGGGCACAGCCGTTCTGACGCCGCCCCCCCCCCCCCCCCCGCCCGCAGTCGGTGCCCATCATCTCCCACTCCCGCTGGCTGCTGAAGCAGGGCGAGCTGCAGCAGATGTCAGGCCCCAAGACGTCCCGGACCCTGCGGACCAAGAAACTCTTCCGGGAAATTTACCTCTTCCTCTTCAACGACCTGCTGGTGATCTGCCGGCAGATTCCGGGGTGAGGGCAGGCAGGAGGGCCGGGGAGTCGCCACGGCCTGGGGGCGGCGGGCGTGGTGGGGGAGGTCGCTCAGGCTCTGGATCCGCTCTGAAGGCCTGGTCCCGCCTGGGCCTTTGGCAGGTGTATTTCAACGCGCTGAGCTTCCGTTCCCGTCCTGTCTCGCGGGGGCTGCACCCCTAAGGACGTGGAGCGTCCGGCTCAGCGCCTGACTCCTGGGGCGGGCTCGGCAGAGCGGCCGCTGCCGTGTCGCGGGGGCTGACCCCTCGCCCGCCGTGCACGCTGCGGAGCGCGGGGGCTGGGGCGAGGGGGACCGGCGGTCAGGTGGGGGCTTCCGGAAGCAGGTGAGGAGAGCCAGCAGCGGGGCCGGCCCCGCTGCCAGGGTGGAGCGCTTCCTGGAAAGCCGAGCCGCCCCCTCGGGACTGACATGCCTCTGCCGCCACCCTCGGTCCCCAGAGACAAGTACCAGGTGTTTGACTCGGCCCCGCGGGGCCTGCTGCGAGTGGAGGAGCTGGAGGACCAGGGCCAGACGCTGGCCAACGTCTTCATCCTGCGGCTGCTCGAGAACGCGGACGACCGGGAGGCCACCTACATGCTGAAGGCGTCCTCTCAGTGAGTGCCTAGAGCCGCTGCCCCCTGCCCGGGTGGAGCGAGGCTCCGGGCTCGGCGCACCGCCCGCCCCGTTCCTGTCCTTCCTCCCCGCAGGCCCCGCCGGGAGGGCTTCTGTGCAGTGTTAGCGTCAGGGTGCGGGGCGAGCACGTTGCTGGGTGTGTGTGCGCGCGTGTGTGTGTTCGTGTTCCCTTGGGCGTCAGGCTGTGGGCGGGCCCCTCTGTTCTGATGAGCTGTTGTAGAGCCCTTGGGCCCGACCGACCAGTGAACCACTGTCGCTGCGTGGCCTCAGGCCCACCTGCACCTCTGAGCCGCCAGGCCAGCCGCCCTGCAGCCCCTGTGCGGTGCCCAGCACCCCCCAGCCCAGAACTCACGGGTGTCGCCCTGCACATCGCGGTCCAGTTCTGACTGCCTGGGGCAGGGGTGGCGTCAGCCTCTCCCGATTCCACGGACCGTGGCTCAGGGCAGCTGGCAGCTGAGGGCTCGCCTCTGGGTTAACGTTGGGGTGTCGTGGGCTCACCCTCACGCACTGGCTTTAAAGATGTACCAGGGAGGTTCTACAGCGCTCCGCCCCCACCCCGCTGCTGGATTCCGGGCCCCGTCCACGCTGTCCTGCCGCGGCCCTGTGCCAGGCCCGGGACCCAGTGGCCAGCTTGCTGGATGCCTGGCGCAGCGGTTCCCCTCACGTGGGGTCCGTTGCTCTGCGGTTGGGGCATTTGTCCTCTTCCCTGTCCCAGGAGCGAGATGAAGCGTTGGATGACCTCGCTGGCCCCCAACCGAAGAACCAAGTTTGTTTCCTTCACGTCCCGGCTGCTGGGTAGGTGGCCCCCTGGGGAGGGGGCACCCGCCTGGTGGGGCAGGGGAGGGTCCAGGGAGCCTCGTGGCGGCCCTGCCTGTCACAGGTGCGTCAGCCTCGGGGGCCTCTGCACTCCGCCTGAAGGGCCTGCGGGGCCACTGGGAAGACTCCTTCACCTGCCCGGGGGTCCCTGGCACCCCAGTGCAAGATTAGAACCCCAAGGAGGCCACGGGTGTGCCTGAGCTTTGCAAACGTTTTGATGATTAATGAAGAAATGAAAACCACTGGGTCGTAAGTGACAGATACCACAAGGAACCCGAGAGGTTTCCTGAGCTGGGCCCAGAAGGCAAACGCCAGTGTTCTCTGGGGTGGCCAGTTGTCTGAAAACCTTACAAAATATAAAAGGGCACAAGTCCAGCTGCCTGATAGAGACGCTGCCATCCTGACCGAGCTCACCGAGTCCTGACTGTCCCCACGTGCTCCCAGGGCCCAGCCCGGGACCACGCAGCTCTTTCTGAAGTCTCAGTAAGGGCCCCTCAAGCTCAGCGGCCACGGCTCACGGGCCCAGCCGCTCCGCGGCACGTGGGATCTTCCCGGGCCGGGGCGCGAACCCGCGTCCTCTGCATCGGCAGGCGGACTCCCAACCACTGCGCCACCCGGGAAGCCCTGTATCTACGTACTTTTTGTTCAGAACTCCTGGCGCTTTAACGGCCTTTTCTTTGGAGCCACACACCCCTCCCTCGAATGAGCCCTCTCTCAGTTGCTGCGGGAGTTTGCGTTGTCTCTTGGACAGGCAGCGTGTCCCTGCTAACTGCTGAGGCAGGAGTGGGGGAGCAGCTCTTGCCCGTGTAGGGACCAGGGCAGGTGCCGTGGTGACGAGGACATGCCACCCCCTCTCTCCCCGCTTCAGACTGCCCCCAGGTCCAGTGTGTGCACCCATACGTGGCCCAGCAGCCGGACGAGCTGACGCTGGAGCTGGCTGACATCCTGAACATCCTGGACAAGACAGAGGATGGTGAGGCCCCGGGGCTGGGTGCCTCTCGCACTCGAGGCTCCGTGCGCCCCCTCCCGGGGCCCTGCCCAGCCTGAGGGATGCAGTGGAGAAGCAGACAGAAGAGCTGGCTGAGAGGCAGGCAGGGCCCAGGGCCGCGCTGCCTCTCTGCCCCCGTGGACCATTCGGCCCCTCATGGCTTCCGCTGGCCTCTCCTCAGCACAGAGCAGGCACCTCTCCCAGTGCCTCCGCTCCCCTTCCCCGGAGCTGTGAGGTCCGCCTTTCCGCACTTAGCATGCGGCCCAGCCGAGCGCCTGGCTCCGTGTCCCCTTCCCCTCGTCCGGCCCTGGCATCAGCCCCCATCACACTGGGAGGGATGATGGCCGGGAGCACCCTGACCCTGACCCCGTATTTGCAACAAGCCTCCAGATGAGCCTGTGACCACCAGGCTTGTAGCCCCACACGGGCCAGAGAGCCACCCGCCGGGGCGCCCGCCCTTCTCCTGCTGTTGGCGTCAGTGCCAGAGGTTCACTCCCCTCCCCTGAAAAATGGATCCCTTGTTTCTACATCAATTGTTCCTGATCTGAATCCCCAAAAGTGCACAAAGCATCTTCCCCCAACCCCAGTTCCTCCTCTTCTTCAAGACCCTGGCTGGAAAGTCTCAGGCTGGTGACCTCCAGAGAAGGTCACCCTTCCCAAATTCTAGGGGCTCACCCAGCATTGGGAGAACAGTGGTTCCTGCCCTCCCCCTCCCCCCGCAAAATATAAACAGCCTGACACCCCTCCCACGTGGCCTGCAGAAGGCACGCCCCTGGCCCTCAGGCCCCAGGTCTTAGCCCTGCCCCAGGACCTGCCAGCAGGACCTGCGGTTTGGGCCCCAGGCCCCCAGCAGAGACACTGTGATATGGGGGTGGGGGATAGAGAGCTAGGGCACTTGGCCAGTTCGTGACAGCCACCCTCGGCTGTGCCCAGCTCCCAGGAGGCTGAGGCTCGGGGAGGGGCTGCCCAACCAGAGGGTGACAGTAGCATTCAAGGCCAGGGAACCACACAGGCAGCTACCACCCCACCGGCCCCTCGATGCCTCGTGCTTTTGGGGGTGGCCCCTGGGGTCTCCTGGCCTCACGTGGGGCAGCCTAGGATGGTTGAGAGCTTGGGAATGGGTTCCAAAGTCAATACATCCGGGACACGCAGTGGTTCTGCCCCTGCCCTGTGCACACACCGCGCTCCCCCGGAAGGGCGGCAGGCGCCCAGCTCCTGGGGGATAAAGCAGGTCTGGGCATTTCCAGCAGTGCGTCTGAGGGCAGGGGACTTCTGGAAAGGCCGGCTGGATCCCTGCGTCTCCCTTTCCTCTGCTCCCCACACAGGCCGGGGCAAGGCCCAGCCTGCACCACTTGGAGAGCTTCTGACCCTCCCCTTCCCCTCCCTACGCAGGGTGGATCTTTGGCGAGCGTCTGCATGACCAGGAGAGAGGCTGGTTCCCCAGCAACATGACTGAGGAAATCTTGAATCCAAAGATTCGGTCCCAGAACCTCAAGGAGTGTTTCCGTGTCCACAAGATGGATGACCCTCAGCGCAGCCAGAATAAGGACCGCAGGAAGCTGGGCAGCCGAAATCGGCAGTGACCCCTGGCCCCCGGCCTGGCCGAGGGACGTGGGCGGGCGGCCCCCAGCGGACAGCGGAGGGGCTCAGCGGGAAGGCCGGGCGCGGCCGCAGGCAGCGGGGTGTGACCTGGGGTGCCTCGGCAGGAGTCGCCTCCAGCCCTCACCCCCGCTACGTGGTTAGTGCTCATGTGTCTTCTTGGCCCCTCGCTCACGAACTGCAGAAAAGGTGCCCACGTCTCTCCTCTGCTGCATTTGTAAATGAAAAAGTGTATTTTAAACAGCGTTACACCACCTCTTCTTCTTGTCTCTTGGGAGGGACAGACAGAGGACGGGCATGCTCCAGGGCCCTTCCCAGGCACTGAGAGGCCCCAGACCCAGGGTGTCCCTGGCCAAGGGCAGGTGCAAAGGTGATGAGGATGTCATGACCCCTGCACGTGTCCTCTCCCCTGGAAGCTGTTAGAATCGGCCAGGTGCACAGATGGACCACCCTTGCCTGATGAGCTTGACGAGGGCCCTTTGGTCTCCGACTCAAAGGACTGCGAGACCAACCGCCTCTGTCCACCTCCGCCCCAAGCCTCTGCCAGTCTCTGGCTGCACGGCCAGGCCTGCCTCACGGCCACCAGAGCTTGGCTGAGGGCCCACGCCGCCTTTGGCTCCCTGATGGGCTGGAGGTAACTTGTATCTTCTGGCCCCTTCCGGAGCCCAGGTGTTATAAAGAGATGACTTGGTCACTGCATCCTGTATATGGGTTATGGTTCCGAGAAAAGCAAATATCATTTCTGGCTGCATTAAAAGAAGCATCATGTATAAAATAAAAGAGAGGAAGGTCTACTCTTTATTACCCTTGTGCGCACAAGAATGAGGTGTTTCGGTCTGGCAGGGAGAGAAGAGCGCCCTTCAAGCCCAGTGGAGGAGGTGTGTCCCAGGGAAAGGGCTAAGGAGGCTTCCCGTGGAGGAAGAAGCAGCCAGGGTTGGGGCCTCAGGACGGGAGTGGATTTGGACCTCCACTTGTGGAGGGACTCCAGAAACGGAATAAGCTGTTTGAGGCAGTGGGGGACACCCTTCTGCAGGTTGAGAAGGCAGGTTTGAACACTGTGGGACAGAGGTGTCAGGGGGTGGTGGTCCCATTAGGGATCTGACCACCAGGTTTGGGACTGCGGCTTCCCACCTGGCCAGTCACTGGCCTGGGACACTTCTTCCCACCTCCAGAGGCGGCAGCCAGTTACCGGAGGCTGCAGCTGGCCCTCGGAGCCACCCGACACCCGGCTCTGTCCTGGAATGTGGAGGGCCTTGAATCCCACCCCGCCCAGCCCTGCCTGCCTGTGGCCACGCCCTTTCTGCCAGGACACACTTAGATTAGAAGCCCAGGATTTAGATCAAGCGGGACGTCGCATCATCTTCCCACAGGCCACAGCACGGCCCTTGGTGTTCTTGAGACCTCAGACCCTTTGAGAACTGGATGAATCCCTGGAAGATGCATACATACACAACATGCGGGTCCAACTGGAGAGGGACCCCCTGGTCCCAGTGAAGGGCTGATGCTCTTGGGGCCTCCCTGCTGCAACCCCAGGGCGAGTACCTGCACCTGAGTTTCCCAGGAGTGAGGGGACGGGGAGAGGGACCATTTCGGTGCCCCATCTGCTCTTGGCAGGGTGGGGCTGGGGAGGGGAGCCCTTGGTCCTGGCCCTTATCCCGCTTTTCTTTTTGTAGCTGGGAAACAGCATACTGACTTGGGTCACCTGCTCTAAGGAAGGCTTCGGCTACTGCAGGTTATGTGTAATAATGTAAACAGTTTCATGAAAACCAGTCAGTTTCATAACAGTCTTTTATAAGCAGAAACTTAAGCCATGATGTGTTTGGGGGAGTGTGAGTGGGTACCACGTGTGGCTATCTGGCGTATCCAGGAGGAGAAAACTGGTCTTAGCCAGAACAGGTAGTCTGGAGCTCCGAGAAACCAAGGAGGCCAAAACAGTTGCTAGAGACAATGGTGAAAAACAAAGAGGAACAGCTCACTCCACCGGCACTCACTCAAAAGGATCCTCTTGTGGCCCAGGGGTTAAACCAACACTGGGGTTTGCAGACAGTGCCCCCTCTAGGCCTTAGGGTCCTCACTCCAAGGGCCCTTGGAGGATGGGGACAGGACGCACGCAGTTCTAGCTTCTTTCCTGCTGCACCCAGAGCAGGTAACCCACTATTTTAAATGCCTCTCTCTAAATTATAAAAGTTAGGCTTCCTGGGAAGTATGGAAGACAGAGGGCATGACCAAGGACCCAGTGCCAGGGCCAAGCTGGGGCGTGGCACGGCTGGGTGGTTCCTCATTCAGCTGCCATAATTTCAGGGTTGACGTGAAAAGAGATGAGCTTGAAAAGCCTTTTTGTTTTCTTTCTCTAAACAAACAGCCATCCTGCGTGGGGTTGCCCGCCCTGCCAGAGGCTCGGTGAAGCCCCCTGCACAAGCTTACCCAAGCCAAGGGAGGGAGGCGGTCTGGGGCTGTGGGTTGGGGAGCCAGGACAGGGGCCCACAGCATCCGGGCTTCACCCCTCTGCTCATTCGCTCCTTGGGCTCCCCGGGGTAGAGGGGCCCCCAGGGGTCCTGAGGGTGCAGGTCTGGGGCTCAGAGCCCGCAAATCGCGCGCTGGCTGCCAGAGTCAGAAGACGCCCCCCACCCCCAAAGTCACTGGCCTCTGGTTGGGGAGCCGGGACAGCCGAGGGTCCCGCGGACCCCACCATCACCCAGCGAGGGGCAGAAAGCAGGGCGGCGGGGCCGGGGCAGGCCGCTGCCTCTCCTGCCCTCGGGGCCTCACGCCGGTCCGCGCTCGCAGCGCTCCAGGGCCGGAGCTGAGGGGGCGGCAGAGGGCAGGCCCCGGGCAGTTTGCGGGACGAGCAGGGGCCTGCGGCACGGGGACTCCGCGCTCCCAATGCCTCGCCGAGAACTCTGGCCAGAGCGCGCCGCAAGCCCCGCTCCCGCACAGCTGCGGCCTCCGGCGCACGCGCATCGCGCACGCACCCGCGCTCCTGCGGGGCCCCGGCGCAGTGCGCTCACGCACGCGCACGTGTGCGCGCGCGCGCGCCTCGAGCCCCGAGCACGTGCACGTCGCCCTCTCTCTCCACCACCCCGCTCACCCAAACACTCACGCGCGGACACATGGTGACACGGGGGCGCGCACCGGAGGTGCCGCCGAGTCGCGCCGCGGCCGGGGCGCGGCCCCTTTATTCGCTTCAGGAGGCGGAGAACTTTCTCAGCGCGACGACCACGAGCGCCAGCACCACGCAGGTGGCCAGCAGGGCGGCGATGACGATGGCCGCGATGGCGCCGGGCCCCAGCGAGCCTGCGGAGGACGGAGGGCCGCGTCAGCCCCGAGGCCCGCCCCCCCCCCCCGACACCTTCCTCCCGGCCCGCCCGGCCCCCGCGCCCCAGCGCGTACCGCCGCCCTGGTCCAGACGCTCCCGCGCGGTGCTGTCCTCGGGGCTCGGCGTGGCGGTGGGCGCGGGCGGGCCGCTGACCGCCGGCTCCCGGGCGGGGCTGGTGCTCTCCACGGGGCTTTCTCCCGACGGCAGCTCGGCGGGCTCGTTCCACAGGGTGGGCACGGGCTCCTGCGGGCCCTCGGCTGCAAGGCCAAGGACAGGTGTGGGGGCCCGGGCGGCAGGGCCGACGGGGACGTCGCCCCCGCCGTTGACCGACTGGGAAGGGGCGCTGAGTGCGGGCCTCTGGGGCACAGCGCGGTGCTTGCCGCTTCGCAGGTGAGGCGACGGAGGCTGAGTGGCCCACGTGTGGCCCCAGAGCCCCCGCTGGGGTCAGGCCGCCCCTGCCGTGAGAGGACAGGTTGATGGGGGAGGAGGGCACTGAGGGACCAAAAGGCCCACTCGGGAGGAAGCTGGAAGAACTTCGGGCTGGCAGTGAGCTTCAGGGCAGGGGGGCCGGGGGAGGCAGGGCACTTCAACTCCCAGCAGAGCCTGGGGCCCCCCGTCTGAACTGCTGGGCTCTGTAGGTCCTGGGGAAGTGACACTTGTAAAGAGTCCTATCCCCGCACCCGCACAGGGCAGACCCAGGGCAGCTTTCGCCCTGGAGAAGGCGCCAGGAGGGTGAGGCAGTGCCCTCTCCAGGAACCAGGGTTCCTGCCCGGCCGGTGAGGGCCCACTGCTGCAGGAGGTGGAGAGGAGAGGCCCGCCCCACACCCCGGGGCAGCTGGCCCTGCTGCTCCTGGGCCCTAACCTGGGCAGAGTGGAGCAGCCCCCAGGGCCTGGGGTCTAGCGCCTGCACGTGCCTCCACACGCCCCCCGAGTGTCTGAGGCTTTAGCGCAGGGGCCTCTCTAGCCTAAGAAACTGTGATGCCAGCACGTTGCTGCCTCCAGACAGAACAGGGCCAGAGGGGAGGGCAGGGGTGTCTGTGGTCAGTGTAAGGGAAGCCCCAGGAAAGGGTAAGCCCTCAGCCCCGCACTAGCTGGGGCCCCGTCAGCACATCAGTCTCCGGGCAGCGTTTTCTGCAGGAGCCTTTCTCTGCTCATGGGTTGGGGGTTAGCAGGATTTAGGGTACCCAGGGGCCCCAGAGAACGAGAGGGACAGGCTGAGAGGCCTGCATGGTAACCCCAGGCAGCCCACACCAACTTTGCTCCCCCGTCAAGGATCCTAGCCTGAGGAGCCTCGCAGCAACACCCCAGCCCTGAGTGATGTCTGTTGTGATCCAGGGATGCTAGAATGGGCTGACTGGGCATCACAGCACTCCGTCTCATTGATACCAGCTGCTCTGGGGTCTTCCAAGAAGACCAAGGCTCAGGTTAAGCTGAGGTGGGCGCTGCGCTGGCAGTTAGCTGCTGCTGGGGATTGAAGCCCCTGAAGAGGTTGTGCTTCCCGAGAAACGTCCTGGAAGTTGTGGTTCCGTCAATACAACCCTGGCCAGCCCACCTGCGGTCCCTGGGGCACATTTCACACTTGGGGGCTCCACCCCTGAGAGCTCCCCCAGGGCACAGACAAGCCAGACCCACACCCTGCTTCCAGGCTCACCAGCTCCTGGAGCGGGGGGTGCTCTGGGAAGACCCAAAGGTACTTCCAGGGTTCTTCTGCCAATGTGTCCACCTGAGGCAAATCGCCGAGCAGAAAAAACGCCTGGGTCTGCCCGCCACGTGGCAGGCCGAGGTCTAGGGCTCGCAGACCGCCTGTCTCCCAGATAAGTGAACAAACCACTGGTCCCCACTTGCTCACCACGCGCCCAAGACGGAGCGGCAGCCGGGCACCTCCCTGTCCTACCACCACCAGCCAAAGCTCACCTCCAACTGCCAGGCCTCTGGCCAGAGAGGCCACCACACGCTACTGGGTATCAGGGCCACAGCCAACCTGGTGGCGTCCAAGGAGTCAGCCCCAAGCTCCGGAAGAGGAGTGACAGGCTCCACATCCCCTGGAGAGCAGGGGCTCGCTCCCAGGAACTAGTGGTCACCCTTTGCCAGAGCCTGGGAGCCATCTCTGGGGGAGAAGAGCCCTCTGAGCAGGGTACTTGGAGACCCACCCAGACCTTCTCCCTGTCTGCCCCCAGTGACCCAGCCTCACTGTTCCTCCCCACAGAAGCCTGGAGCCTCCCTGCCAGATACACCAGCCCAGGCCCCCTCATCCCTGCTGTGTGCACCCCCTCCCGCCCCTTCAAGACTCAGCCAGTCTCTGAAGCTTGAGGGGCTGAATCCATTGGCTTCCAAATCAGGAGGGCTGGGTCCAAATCCCGGCTCCGTCACAGCCTCACCCTGGGACCACCGCGGACTGACTTCGCCGCCTGCCTGCACTTCCCGACCTGGAATGGGGGTTGGACCGTGCCTCTCACAGCCCTCACAAGGTGGTGACTGTGCTGTCAAGGCCATCGTCAGCTGCTACCTCTGCCCTAGGGCCTTTCTGGCCTGGGCACCGTGGCCCTTGCCACTCTGCGGGCTTTGCGGCTGCTGTAGCTGACCATCACCAGGAGACCCCCAGAGGCTGATGCGGGCTTCAAGGACTCATCTGCACCCAAGCAGCCAGGGCCCAGGGGCCAGCCAGCTCCCTGCCAGCCCAGGTGCCCCAGCGGCACACATGGGCCAGAACTGCAGCCTGCGCTCAGTCACCAGCCCTCCGGCAAAGGAGGTGCAGCTGCCAAGGAGGGCCAGGCATTTTCTTGTCCTCATCTACGTGCCTCCGTATTCTCTCAATTTGCTGTAGTCAGAGGGGGAAGCCGATCTAGCCCCCAGATCTATCCTTCTGGGGAGCCATGAACAGAAGCCGTCGTCAGGGAGCTTCCCCACAGCAGGCCCCGTCTGAGGAGGGGAAAGAAATGCCAGGCAGAGGGGCTGGTGTGAGGGCAGGCGTGGAAGGCGAGCAGAGGTGTTAAGTGAGGACGGAGAGGGGGAGGACAAGGACCAGAGTGAGCAGCGACCTGCGACTCCGCGCTCTGACTGGGAAGACCAGGAGAAGTGGGGGCCTCGTGACCCTGCCCCAGGCCCGGGCACCGTGGGCTCTCCTCCAGCCCCACCGCCTTTCAGTAAAGAAGCTTGTTTAACGCTCAGTCTGACCACTGGGCCCGGAGGCCAGGCGCCCGAGCTCACAGACGGCCTTTGTGCGGCCGTGAAGGGCCTTTTCATCCCCGCCCTGGCCTCCCGCCCGCTCAGCCTGGCCTGCTCCCCCCACCTCGGT
>NW_021146101.1:0-490 GCF_002837175.3 Physeter macrocephalus
TCAGGTCTCGGGGTGGGTGCGGTGGCCTGTGGCCACTCGCCGAGGTCCCCTCGGCGCTGCGGCTCCTTTCTGGGGTCTGAGATGCCCCCGGGGTGGCTGGGGGAGGGAGAGGTCGCCGTGACAGGGACGTGTGGGACGGGGGTCCTGGTCCCTGGGTCCCTCCCCGAGGAGGAGTGAGGGTCCTGCTCAGAGGGGGGCGGCCGGTGACGGTCCTGGGTGTCAGCAAGCACAGTGCCGTGCCCCGCAGCCCGGGTGTGGGAGTCCTGCGGCCCCGGCACAGAACACCAGGCGGGGGCGGGTTTGGGACAGGGGACACGTCCTCTCAGGCCTGGAGCCCGAGGTCAAGGTGCTGGGGGCCGCTCCTCCGCGGGTTCTCGGGTCAGTTGGGCCCGGGCCACTGCCAGCCCCGTCTCCGTCTCTGCCGTGACACCGCCTTCTCCCCCGTGTGCTTGGGTCCAAATGCCCCGGTGAGGACGCCCGCACACAGCTC
>NW_021146101.1:4016-5388 GCF_002837175.3 Physeter macrocephalus
GCTACAAGAGGGAACCATTTCCTGGACCATAACAGACTCATAGGACAGGCGACCCAGTGGCGTTGGGCTACTGTTAACAGGACCTAGTCCAGTAACAGCACATTGAGTGGCCTATCAACGAAATCCTCGCCTGAACTGGGAATGAGTATTCCTAGTGCGTGGGATAAATTGGTCCTGAAATGCCTCCTAAACATTGGTCAAAATTAAGACCAAAAGAGAGGGGATTGTAACCTAAAGGAAGTTGCCCACGCTTCAGTTCTACAAGAATTAAGTCACCAACCACCACAATCGCTGACTTACGGGACACCCTGAAAGGAATTCAGGGTGAAGATCAGGAAGAGGCACTTTGTGCTCTGGGCCAGAACTGGCCCTCACAGAGTTCGATATTTTCAGGAGAAAATTCTTATGAACCTGGATTCTTGCCTCTTCCCACATTTAGAAAAGCACTAAAACCATGAGGGTATCTGTCCCTGCTGAATAGCAGTAACCTCCTACCAAGCTGTGTGCTTGGTTGCACGAACCCCTTCATCAAATTCACACAAATGGGTCACTTATTCAACACAAGCAGTTCTTTACAGCTTTCACGTAGAGAAAAGCCGGTCATGAACAGCATTTCACAGAAGAGCAAACTGAATGGGCCAATCGACGTGGTGAGATGGGCCTCGACACTCGCCTTGCCCTACATGGTCTGAGGTCCCACGTGGCTGTCCTTTCACCCACCGTGTAGGGGGAAGGTGAACCAGAATGTCCGGTCCTGTGTGTCTGACATGTCCCCGCTGGCCCCCCTGGATATGAGGTTCCTGGTGGGAGAAAATGCAGCCCCTCAAGTCCTTCTCTTTGGTCTCAGGTGCAGGGACCAGCCCTCTGCGGCCCGGACGCCTTGGTGAAAGCGGGCACTGGCGGGGGCACCCCCGCTGAAGCAGCAGAAGAGGAAGGTCGCCGTCACCACGGAGGTGACCCTCTTCAAGAAGTACTTGCTCAGGGGAAGTACTCTGCGCAGGTGCAGCCACTGCGCGGGTGCGGACGTGGGAGCCGCCGGGCACGTGGTGGGGGAGGGAAGCTCCACAGCAGGCAGGGTCGGTGGCTCGAGCCCGTGGCAGCACTGCAGCCCTGGGGTGCCCTGCCCGCTAAGACGCCACGTGAACCTGATCACGTGAGTGTGTACCGCACCTGATCTCAGCCGTGTGTGCTCACTGCTGACCCATCACGTGTGCCTGATGGGACACACACAGCTGTGCTCACCTGCTCACGGCAGGCCCGCCGCATACACTTCCTCACACACCCACTCCCTGCTGCCTGTCGCCCCCCGTCCGCGTGGGTCGAGCCCTCTAAGGAGCTCGGGGTTGCCCTGCTGGGCCTCATCAGCTGGCCC
>NW_021146101.1:8414-9691 GCF_002837175.3 Physeter macrocephalus
GCACTCCACATCCTACTTTCTGTCTCTATGTTTCCGACTGCTCTAGGGGTCTTGCGTGAGTGGATCCAGAACTGTGTGTTGTTCTGTGTCTAGCTTACATCACTGAGCATAATGCTCTCAAGGTTCGTCCCTGCTGCAGCCTGTGTCAGAATTGTCTTCCTTTTTAGGCTGAATAACATTCCCTTGTATTGATGGACCATGTTTTGCTTCTCCATTCATCCATTAGTGGACACATGTAATATCTACATTCATTTCTCCTGTCATAATAATTGTGGAATAATGTCAGAAAGTCATATGAATCAAAAGTCATTTGCCAGTGCTTCCCTGGTGGCGCAGTGGTTAGAATCCACCTGCCGATGCAGGGGACGCGGTTCGTGCCCCGGTCCGGGAAGATCCCACATGCCGCAGAGCGGCTGGGCCCTTGAGCCATGGCCGCTGAGCCTGCGTGTCCGGAGCCTGTGCTCCGCAACAGGAGAGGCCACAACAGTGAGAGGCCCGCGTACCACAAAAAAAAAAGTCATTCGCCATTAACTTTTTTCTTAAAGTTTTTATTGTGAAAAACATCAAAGCTAAGAAAAAGGGAAATATACGTGTCAGCTTCACGTGCTTTCAGGAATTAATGCTTTACGGATTCACTTTATTCCCTCTGATTGTGCTACCTGTGTGCACGTGCCTGTTTGCATACATATGCTGTGCCTGTGCATAGTGGGCCACCACCTCTTTCCACACAGGGTCCCATCGCCCAGTCAAGGGGGTTCATTCTCCCCAAACTGAGCATCAGGATTGGGGGGTGACAGTCCCCACTGAGTCTCCTTCATGTGAGACTCTGTGCTGTTCAAAGAGCAGGCGCCCTGCCTTTGTGGGTGGGGGGCTGGGAGGTGGCATGCGGCCCACGATGCGTAGGCAGGTCCCCGGGTGGTTGAGCCAGTGTGCAAGGAGCTCCGCGGTGGGTTCTCCTCTCCAATGGCTTCTGTGCCACTATCTCTCCCCGTGCCTCCCCTCGAAGACAGCGTGGTGCCCGGGAAGGGAGCCATGGGAGCCGTCAGCCACTGCACCCTCTACACACACACACACACACACACGCACATGCACATGCTGCAGGGAAGCAGGACCTGAGTGCAGGGCTCTCAGCGGCCCTGATCGCCCCACCCGGAATCGGCCAGCGGAATGGACAGACAGGATCTCCCGGCCCGCACCATGCAGAACTGTCCTGCCTGGGCCTCCTGTGCGGCCGCCTCCTTCTGGAAGCCTGGGAGGCTGGAATCAGGCCACTTCTT
>NW_021146101.1:10862-14360 GCF_002837175.3 Physeter macrocephalus
GGCCTTAGTCTTTATCCCTGCAAGGTTCACCTTCCCTGGGGCTCGTAGAGAATCCTCAGAAGGGCTACCTGTCGATTATTCCAATTTACCAGCTCGTGCACGGTGCGTAGGGAGGCAGGTTTAGCTGGTGAATTGATTGCAGGGCAGGCAGATCGGGCAAAAGGCCGATGGGCAACAGCTGAGGCTGCTGCTGAGCTCTCCTTCCTGTCTGCCGTCCCTACTCAGCAGGATCCAGAGCTGCCCTTCGGCTTTCGGCCGTGCTGTCCTGTGAGTTTTCTCAACAAGTAAGGGAGACAAGAAAGGACTGCACCTGCCAGAACCAAGTAATGTGTTCAACTCTAGCTTGAAAGCTTTAAAAAGAGGTAAAATCGCACAGAACCAAAGTGAAAAGAGGAGGACTTCTGTGGGACAAGTGTGGGGAGAGGAGACCCACCTTACACTATTTCCCATCCCAGGAGGTCCCAGGAACCCAGCTTGGTTCCACATTAGGGAGCCAAGAGCAGAGCCATCGTGTCCTGACCAAGGGGATGTGTGACCCCAGGTGCAGGGTCTGGGGAGGTGAGGTCACCCTGGAGAATGTGCACGTGTGACCCCAGTTGGTGGAGTCTGCGGAGGGCGGTTCACCCTGGGACTGTGGACATGTGACCCAGGTGGAGGGGTCTGGGTAGGAGGGGTCACCTGTTGAGAGATAACGTGTGACTTTAGGTTCAGCGTCTGCGGAGGTGGGTCACCGTGGTGAGTGTGGATGTGCGACCCCAGCTATAGGGTGCGGGGACTGTACGGGTCTCACCACATCTGCATGCGTCAGGGTCACATGTATGGGGAAACCCCTATGTGCTCTTTGCCTGGAGTGTGTCTTTATCCCTTTGAGATTTCCAACCTCTGCATTAAGGGTGTTGCCCTGATTAACCTGTGGTTCCTTTTCTTCCCTTAAGCTTGTCACATTCATATGAAGTCATGCATATTTGAGTGGGTTGTTGCTCTGTGTTCTAGTGAGTGACAACGTTTGGTGGTGTCATATTAATATCACAGCATATCATATGTCTAATCTATGGGGGTCACCACTGAGTCACATAGCGTTTATCATCGTTACCATTTTAAGTGCACGTTTCTGAAGCCTCAGATCTATTCACTTTCTCGTGGAGCCATCACCACCATGCCTAGAACTTTTCATCTTGCAAAACCAAAATTCCACAACCATGAAAGTCTCCCTCCCCATCCCCTCCCACTGGCCCTGGCCCCGATATCCACTTCAGTCCCTGAGTTGTCAACTCCAGGGTCCCCACTGGAGCGGAATCCTGCAGTGTTTGCTGACGGGTCATTTTGGAAGAGCTGACACTCAATCTGAAGCTCTGCCTGTTTGCATCTGAAGAATCTGCATTTAAGGAGGGGCTGTATGAGGAAGGGGGTGTATGAGGGACAAAGGCGTCTGGGGTGCAGTTGGGCCAGGACCTGACCAGCTGCCTTTTGCGTCCTCTGGTCCCATCTCTTGGTCTGTACCTCATCTGCAGCATCACTGTCCCCGCCGGCACCCCTGGGTGTTGTGGTCTGAGTGAGACTGCCCTGGTGCCCCTGCTCTCCTCCCCTCCTCCTGCTGGGTGGGGAGGGAACTGCTTGCTGTGTGGGCTCTTCTCCTGAGGCACGAAGGACCCTGGAGCATGGACCTGCAGAGTGTGGGGTGAGGTCCCAAGAGCATGGTGCCCACATAGGACACAACATCGGGGCGTGACAAGTGCTAGGTTGCCTCATCACTGACAGGGAATGTTGTATCCTGCTCGGGAGGGCATGGTGGGTGGCCTGGGACCCCAGAGGCCCCATTCCTATCCTGGAGCTTGGAGAGTGCATCCCCATGGGCTCCAGATTCACCCCATATCTCAGTCCTATCCTTCTGTCCTGTCTTTGAACTCAGGAAAGTGACCTCTACCGATCATTGTCCACAGCATAGGCCTGGCCCTGTTGCTATTAATATTCTTTAATTTAGGCGTCCTGGGATAGCAGCCCTTTGTAGGCTTGAGAAGGAACAGCTCAGGAGAGTACAACAATTTCAGATGAAACTAATATTCAATGACTATCTCTAACTCCGCGGTTGTTGACTTCTATTAGTCATTATTCTCCTGGTTTTAGCCCTGATGTGGGGATTACAGAGGAGTCAACATTTAAATCTTCATAATCTGTGTATTTGTAGCTTCAGTATCATTACTGACCCATCGTTTTTATGGTTTGGGAAGAGGTATTGATTTCATGTATCATGTAAAGGATTCACAGTGATGATAGGGCAATTAAGGTTACAATAATGGATGGTAAATTGTTCACATTTTCTCTACCTGTGCATCTATTGTATGTATATGAGTTAGTTTAGTTGTCAATATTAGTGAAATAATATAGAGGACTAGAGAACTTCTTTTAAAAATCACTATTAATGTGTGTGATGAAAATGTAAAAGCTCTTCCATAATCGGTGATGTTGTATCTTGAGAGCCTAGATGAAATTGATATGCCTTGGTGATATACAGTATTTTAGCCTATAATTTAACTTTGAAAAATTTACATCACTTTTTACTTTTATCTCATTTATTGAGAAAGACCTAATTGTTATGGTGTTGGCTTGAAAGTGGTTGAAAAGGACTTGAGACCTTCCTTATTTTACATTTACAAAGGTAGGATCTTGAAACATAGGATATGGTGGAGGGCATTTGGGTAACAATTCTAGGTTAGGAGTAGCAGTTTCCAGGGCTAAGACTTCTTGTTTAGATGCAATGTTAGCCTATAATTTACCTTTGAAAAATTTACATCACTTATTACTTTTTTCTCATTTATGAGAAACACCTAATTGTTATGGTGTTGGCTTGAAAGTGGTTGAAAAGGGCTTGAGTCCTTCCTTTTTTTACATTTACAAAGGTAGGATCTTGAAACATAGAATATGGTGGAGGGCATCCGTGCAACCATTCTAGGTTAAGAGTAGCAGTTTCTACTGCTGAGACTTCTCGTTTGGACACAAATGTTTTTCACAGTATGAAGATTATCAGCATTACTGCTGCTACTGAGATGAATGAGGCTTAAGGCAAAATATTTCATGTTGTGTGTGCCTCAGGGTACTCAGACTAACGTATTGATGTCCCTGACAGGCCAAGGAAGTGCCGCGGGAAGTCATATTTACTACTACAAATATACCTGTGAAGTGAGTTTTTGCTACTGCTGAGTTTAGTGTATAAGCTGAGAATAGTGGGAATCCGTGTAGGAAGCCTCCTATAATAGTGAAGCCTGCTCCCATGAACATGAGGTCATGGAGGTGTGCTGCTACATAGTATGTATCCTGGAGGAAAATGCACGGGGATCAGTTGGCTAAGATGATTCCTGTCAAACCTCCTACTGTAAAAAGGCAAATAAAGCCTAAACCTCATAATATAGTGGGAGGTCATATAATATTACCTCCGTGAACAGTTGCTAACCAGGGACTTCCCTGGTGACGCAGTGGTTAAGAATCCGCCTGCCAATGCAG
>NW_021146101.1:17540-17751 GCF_002837175.3 Physeter macrocephalus
AAAACAGCAAATTAAGAGAACTGGTTTTAATTTAGAAGAGTGTCTTCAATTATCCACACATATATATATATATAAAATTTTTTTTTACAAAGTAACTTTCTCTATTTCTAACTACAAAAAAAGAGTAAGTCATCTGATCCACAAAACCAGTACAGAGATTATACTTATCTGGAAAAGAAATGATAAAATGATGGTTTCAACAATGGCATAT
>NW_021146101.1:20495-27615 GCF_002837175.3 Physeter macrocephalus
CTTCGTTGCCTTACCTCAATGTATTTTTGGATGGTAGTTGTCATTGATAACTGTGCGGGTTTGTGAGTTGCAGTGTCCCTGAGCTCCATGTTTCAACTCGCTTTTTTGTGAGCTGGCCGCAAAACCACAGGATCGCTTCAGGCCCTATTCTTGTTCCGGGACGTCAGGCTGAGCCTTTGGTGGATTCTTCTTCGTGATGGGACATTAGAGTGACCTGTGCCTGTCCAAACACCTACAGCTAGTCTCTCATTGGTTCCCCCTCTTCCCGTTCATCCTCCACACATATTGCAAACTGTGCGAAACAGGAGGTTAAAAGTGCTGATTCTCCAAGTGGGGAGCTTGTTAGTAAAGCGGCTGGAATGGTGAACCCGAGCACCAGGAGATGAAAAATGAGGTGCGTTGTAGAAACCTTTCATGATCACACAGTGTACCATCCTCTGGGCTTCCCATGCATCTTTTAGTTGTAGGAAGATTCCCTTGAACCTGGAGAGTTGGGACCCATGGAATGGGTAGCACGCAGTGTTACTTTAAAGGGTCTGCATTTGCTCACTCAACCTCACCAATCCTCTCAGTCCCAAGAGTTTCCAGCCTTATGTCTCATCCTGCTGTGTGTCTAGATGTGTTCAATCCATGTTGCATCACAGCTCCTGAGCAAAAGTTATAAGGGTTTTTGTCTGTCACTGTCTTTTTTTATTATTATTATATTGCTTACAGCTGATTTTCAATGCTGTTTGTTGCTGTTCTACATCCACTTGATTCACGTAGAAACAGACATCAATAAATTCTTTTTCAGGTTCTTACCAGTCGTATATAATTTTTTCTGGTGACTTGAGTGTGCTGAGTGCAGTTCTTTGAGGTACCGTGTAGGCCTTGTCTATTATCAATTTGGTATTTGGAACGGTATCTTTGCTAATTTCAACCTCCTGGATAATGCCTCACCCCTCCCCACCTTTCCCCTTTAGGAGCCTTATGTGTGTTTTCTACATATTTGACTATGTTTCTGTTTTGTAATTTATTTCATGTGTAGCCATTGTTGATTCTACCTTTAAGTTATATCTTATGATATGTGTCTTTTTCTTTCTGACTTATGTTACTTAGAATGATCGTACATAACTCCTCCTGCGTTGATGCAACTGGCCTTATTTCCTTGATTTCCTGGCTGAGTTATATTCCACTCTACATACGTACCACATCTCTTTTATCCATTTTTTCCTTCTAGGTATATTTAGGTTTTATCCAAGTCGAGGCTCTTTTAAACAGAGAGGCGGTAAACGTTGGGGTGCCTGTATCCTGACGATTTTTGTTTTTCCCAAGATATTCGCCCATGAGTGCAAGTGCCCTATGCTCTGTAGCTCATTTGTTTAGATATTTTAGTAAACACAGTACACTTCTTCAGTGTGCCCGTTGGCAATGGACATTTCCACTATCAGCCTCACAGGGCTCCCTTCTCTCCTCGCCCTGTCCTGCATTTCTGGTGTTTACACTTTATGAGGATGGCTCTTCTGACTGATGCGAAGTGATAGTTTTTGTAGTATTGATTTGCAATGCCCACCTGTTTGGTTGGCTAAAAAGCGTGTATGCCCTTTTCTTGAATAGATTCAGGAAAAAAAGCATACGCCCTTTTTGGCCAACTGCACCGTTGGCGATGTTCGGCCCCTTTTTTGTGCTTTCATGGCGCGTCCTTTCTACCTCTTCAAATCCCTTTCCTGCCATTCTCCCTTGCTTACAATTCCTTTTCGGTGACTTACCTCAAGACATTTTTCAATGATAGATATTTTCAACTCTGCAGTTTCGTGAATTTTAGTGATCCTGAGTTACATTTTTCAACTTGTGTATTTGGGAACTGGCCACAAAATAGTGGGATTTCCTCAAGCCGTATTCTTTTTCCATGGGCAATCTTAGCCTTTGGTCAATTCGTCTTCCTGATTGGAAATTAGAGTGACACGTGCCTGTCCGAACACCTAGGACTTTTCTCTCATTGTTTCTCATCCTTCCGCTTCATCTTCTGGACAAATTCCAAACTGTGCGCAACAGGATGTTGAAGGTGCTGACATCCCCAAGTGGGGAGATTGTTAGGAAAGGCGCCGGAGGGGTGAACCCGACTACCAGGAGATGAGGAGATGAGATGCCTTTTCCAAACTCTTCCTGATCAAACGGTGTACCACCTTCTGGGTGTCACAGGCATGTTTTAGCTGTAGGAAGGGTCCCGTGCATGGTAAGAGAACACCAGGGATGTTTCCAAATCAGTGTCTCCCTGAACCCTAAACTGGGGAATTCTACGCTACGACTACACGTATGTTCATTAAGGGCCTTGGGCAGTAGGCAGAGGCCAAACTTAAGATGATTGAAGTCCTCAGGGTCAGAAGCGCTGACCATCGGCCTCCCTTAGGTTACATTTTATCTGTCATTGATAGATGATGTCAATAAAAATATCTATTCGTTTTCAGATTATTTCCGCTTATAGGTTATTACAAAATATTGAGTGTAGTTCCCTGTGCTATACAGTAGTTCTGTGTTGTTGATCTATTTTATACATAGTAGTGTGTACGTGTTAATCCCAAACTGTTGATTTATCCCTCCCTGCACCTTTCCCCTTTGGAAATAATCAATTATAAGGTTTTATGCTTCTCAGAAATGGGGGAGCTGAAAGAGAGGTATCATTTTCAATGGAAAAGCATTCAAAACAATATTGAAGCTTCAGCCAAGACCAACTGGGGAGATTGTTAGGAAAGATGCTGGAGGGGTAAAGCCGACTACCAGGAGATAAGGAGATGAGATGCCTTTTCCAAACTCTTCCCGATCAAACGGTGTACCACCTTCTGGGTGTCACAGGCATGTTTTAGCTGTAGGAAGGGTCCCGTGCATGGTAAGAGAACACCAGGGATGTTTCCAAATCAGTGTCTCCCTGAACCCTAAACTGGGGAATTTTACGCTACGACTACACGTATGTTCATTAAGGGCCTTGGGCAGTAGGCAGAGGCCGAACTTAAGATGATTGAAGTCCTCAGGGTCAGAAGCGCTGACCATCGGCCTCCCTTAGGTTACATTTTATCTGTCATTGATAGATGACGTCAATAAAAATATCTATTCATTTTCAGATTATTTCCGCTTATAGGTTATTACAAAATATTGAGTGTAGTTCCCTGTGCTATACAGTAGTTCTGTGTTGCTGATCTATTTTATACATAGCAGTGTGTATGTGTTAATCCCAAACTGTTAATTTATCCCTCCCTACACCTTTTCCCTTTGGTAATAATCAATTATAAGGTTTTATGCTTCTCAGAAATGGGGGAGCTGAAAGAGAGGTATCATTTTCAATGGAAAAGCATTCAAAACAATATTGAAGCTTCAGCCAAGATTATTAGAAGTACATCCTTGGAAAGAAATCATTTCATTTCTCTAATGTTGACCTGACAAAAAAGACAAAGCCCTTCACTGAACTTGCTTATAATAAAGTGATGGAAATATCAAATGGAAGTGTTGGAAACATCTTATTTTACCCGAGCCTCATACACTGCTCTAGGTTAATTACAGTTTGGCTCACACATCTGTTCATTGAAGTTACAATGTTCTCAATTTCTGTCTCTGATCCTGCAGAGTGGGCCCCAACAAGGGTCCCCTGCCCCGTGTCATTAGAGCCAAGAGAACGAGACTGAGTTTGGTTCAGAAGCAAAGGAAACTTTATATTCTGATCAGAGAACGGAGAGGTGAGAGCGTGCGCTCCCCCGAGGGCTGTGGGCCGGGCTGCTGTGTAGGGATCCCGGCAGCGTCAGCGGGACGGAAGGAGCGGAGCTCTCGAGGGCCGGGTTGGCTGGATCTCAGGCTCCATGTCGCGGAGTCTGCACGGGGCCCCGCGAGCTGAGGTGTCCTGAGTAGGGATCCTGGCAGCAGCAGCGGGACGGAAGGGGCGGAGCTCTCGAGGACCGGGTTGGCTGGAGCTCAGGCTCCATGTCGCGGAGTCTGCACGGGGCCCCGCGAGCTGAGGTGTCGGTCCAGCCATTTTGCACCAGGAAATAGGTGCTGAAGTGCCGGGTGTGGGACCTCTGCGTGTGGAAACCTAGGAGCAAGTGAAATTAGACAAAGCACAAAGGAATAAAGGTGAGACTTGATTTTATTGCCCAGATTCTATTTTTATCTCCCAGGAATTTTTAATGGGCTCTGCCGGTGACAAACCCCTACTCTGCCTTGTGCCCCATTCCTCATTGTTGGGGCGCTGAGGGTGCAGACCCCACTTCTGTAACTGCTTCGTGCTGAGTTGGGAGTCCTCACACCCGGGGGGAGGGGCAGAACTTCTCCCCAGCAGCCTCCAGGTGAGGTTGACTGTCCCCAGGGCTCCTCCCTCACTGCTCGTCCGCCTGAGCCCCAGCATTTGAAGTGTTATAGATTCTAATGTCCTTTAGGGGTGCAGGAAAGAGATGCGCAGAGACGCTGGGGGGGCCGATTTTACCCCGCCCACATTTGTTCGGCCACCTTAGGCAGACGGTTTATGCCAGCCTAGATGCTCTGACCAGTGGTCTGCGCTTTCTTCAATTAGGCCCCTGAATTAACGTACAATCAGCACCAGGTGTCAGAGCCCTGCCGGCTCAACTCCCAGACAGTCCAGGGCCGGTGGTGATCCAGGCCCATGACGGCCAGTGAGTCAACGGCCTTTTCAAGTAGCCAGGAGTCCAGCCGGTCTCATCGTCCGCTGTCACCGCGGTGTCTGTAGGCTTTTCTATGGTGACAGCATTATTTACGGTTCCCCCGCCAAGCTTATTAGCTCCACTCTGGGTGCAGTAAGTCCTGCAAGCATTAGTCTGCTCTTTTGGGGCAGGCTCTTGTTGTTTTCTGAGAGAAGCTCCAGGTTAAGTGATGGTCACACGAGTCGTCATGGCGTCCCGTTGCTGCCGGTTGTCTCTCCGGAGGTTGGAGTTGGAGGGCCTCCTCACCCGAGGTCAGTGTGCCCACGGAGTGACGCCTGCAATTTCAGGGCAAGGGGGGTGGTTAGGATCACCACGTTCGGTCCTTTTCCCTTAGGAGGGAGCTGGCCTTGCGGGCTGCTGATTTCCAGGTTTTTAGATACCCCCAGTATCCTGGCCAGATGGGGCGGTGGGCCAAGCCCTTGGTGACCATACTTTCTCCTACCTGGAGGGCATTCTTGCGTTGTTCCATTTCATGTGGTCCCAGTTTTTGAACTAATACTCAAGGGCGATTCACCTACCGGGAATGTAAAGGTCAAAGGGTTTAGCTAAATTAGGGAGGTCCAGGGCAAGGGTCTGAATTAACTGCTCTTTGCATTCTTGAAAGACCGCTTCTGGATTCTATTCGAACGGATCATCATCTTTTCCTTTCAATGTTTCATATAGAGGCCCAGCTATTAGACTGTAGTTAGGGATCCAGATGCAGCAAACCCCGACCTCCCCAGGAACCCTTAAGCTGTCTTCTAGTTTTAGAAGATGTAAGGCTGCAAATGGCTTCTTCCTTTTCCTGGGATGGGCTTCTCCGACCTTCTGTGAGAAGGAAGCCCAGGCAGGTCACCTTAGTCTGTGATACTTGAGCCTTTGTCTTGGACACCTTCTATCCTTTATTGGCTAGGTAGTTCAGAAGCCTTCTTAGTAGGGCTGGTGATCAGAATGTTGTCTGCATATTGAAGTAGGGTTCCCTTCTCCAGAGGTAGATCTTTTAGGTTTTAGTTAAGTTTCCCCAAAGGTGGTGTGGCAATTTTTGAACCCTTGGGGCAGGACGGCCTCAGCAGTATTGTCTTCGTTGTATGTTGAGTGCTGCCAATCACAAGCCAAAATTCCTGTGACCTCTGGGACTAATGGAATACAGAAGAAAACATCATGTAAGTCTAATACAGAATACCTTGTCCTGGTGGATGGTAGAATGACCAGCAGGGTGTAGGAATTAGGAACTACTGGATGTATATCCTCAGTGGCTTCACTGACTGTCCTGACATCTTTACCAGTTCCCCAGCAGCCCACGGGGCTCCCGTGGTCAGGCCCCTCCCAGGATATGGAGCTCACCTGGGCAGCTACCCAGCAGCCGTCGGGGCTCTTGTGGTCAGGCCCCTCCTTGGCTACGGAACATCCCTGTGCAGGTACCACGGCAGGGCTGGGCACACAGGAACCGTGCACATAGCCCTCATTACAGAGCACCCCCAGCTCACCTGTCGCTCAGAGCTGACACAGAGCACCTCAGAGCAGGACCTGAACTAACAAACAGCAGCTCCGACAGGTCTGTGACCATGGACGTTACTCTGTGCGGCCTCCCTCCACCTGGTCTTCCAGAGATTTCCACTGCAGCCCGGACAACAGGCCTCTGTCTCCACCCACCACCCCTCCTCTCCCTGACTTCTGGGTTCCTGTCATTAGGAGAGGGTCTTCTTGAAGTTGTCTCCCGCTCATGGGCCAGATAAAATGATTAGAAAACAAGGCAGAACTGCAGCCCCTTGTCTATCCTGACCCTCAGGACCCCACACCTGTTCCTCGGACCTGGCCGGTTCAGCAAGGCCCATTTTCTGCAACTCTGAGTCCCTGATGGGCAAGGATTGGCTGACCTGGGCCGCCTGATCTGGCCGGCCAGCCCTCCCCAGGTGTGCCTGGGCTGAGGTCAATATAAACAGCGCTCCAGACAGCAAGAGCCCCTGCAGCTGTGCCTGACGCCATATTCTCTGCCCCGTCAGCAGTCTCGGGGCTGGGCTGGTGGGAGGGAGTAGGGCCCACGGCTCTGTGCGTGGCCCGGTGCGAGTGGGGCTCTGCTGGACTTTCTGCAGGAGTTGCCGGGCTGCCACCTGCTAAAGAAGAGGATGTGTCACCCATACCTGTCGCTGGAATTTCTCCCCGGGCAGAGGTGAGGAAGGAAAAAAGCAGTGGGGGCCGGGACAGGAGGGGTACGTCAGGCAGGGTAATGGTAAAGCTTCCAGAAGAGCTCCCGGAGCCAGGACCATCCTGGCTGGCCTGCAGGCCCCAAGTCGGCCTGCGTGCTGTGGCTGGTGTGGCGCTATGGCCCTTCCTCTAGGCTTTCAAGTCCTTGCACACATTCCGGTGTTTTACTTGGGGAGGGTGGGAACAGTCCAGCAGCAGCTGGCCTGGGGGTCAGCTCACGTTTACCCAGGGACGCCCCGGCACGGTCCCCCAGC
>NW_021146101.1:31480-34270 GCF_002837175.3 Physeter macrocephalus
CTTTTGCTGCTTCCCATAGGTTTTGGATCATCATGTTTTTGTTGTCATTTGTCTCTAGTTAGTTTTTGATTTCCTCTTGTATTTCTTCAGTGATCTCTTGGTTATATAGTAACGTATTGTTTAGCCTCCATTTGTTTGTGTTTTTTACGTTTTTTCCCTGTAATTAATTTCTAATCTTATAACCTTGTGTTTGGAACAGATGCTTGATATGATTTCATTTGTCTTATATTTACTGAGGCTTTATTTGTGATCCAAGATGTGATCTATCCTGGAGAATGTGCTGTGTGCAGTTGTGAAGAACGTGTAATCTGCTGTTTTGGGATGGAATGTCCTATAAATATCAATAAAATCTATTTGGTCTACTGTGTCATTTAAAGCTTGTGTTTCTTTATTAATTTTCTGTCTGGATGATCTCCATTGGTGTAAGTAAATTGTTAAAGTCCCCTGCTATTATTGTGTTACTGTCAATTTCCTCTTTTATAGCTGTTAGCAGTTGCCTTATGTATTGAGGTGCTCCTATGTTGGGTACATATATATTTATGATTGTTATATCTTCTTCTTGGATTGATCCCTTGATCATTATGTAATGTCCTTCCTTGTCTCTTGTAACATTCTTTATTTTAAAGTCTATTTTATCTGATATGAGTATTGCTACTCCAGCTTTCTTTTTATTTTCATTTGCATGGAATATCCTTTTCCATCCCCTCACTTTCAGTCTGTATGTGTCCCTAGGTCTGAAATGGGTCTCTTATAGTCAGCATATATATGGATCTTGTTTTTGTATCCATTCAGCAAGCCTGTGTCTTTTGGTTGGAGCCTTTAATCCATTCACATTTAAGGTAAATATTGATATGTATGCTCCTATTACTATTTTCTTAATTGTTATGGGTTTGTTTTTGTAGATCCTTTTCTTCTCTTGTGTCTCCCTCTTAGAGAAGTTCCGTTAGCATTTGTTGTAGAGCTGGTTTGGTGGTGCTGATCTCTCTTAGCTTTTGCTTGTCTGTAAAGCTTTTAATTTCTCCATCGAATCTGAATGAGATCCTTGCTGGTTAGAGTTCTCTTGGTTGTAGGTTCTTCCCTTTCATCACTTTAAATATATCATGCCACTCCCTTCTGGTTTGTAGAGTTTCTGCTGTGAAATCAGCTGTTAACCTTATGGGAGATCCCTTGTATGTTATTTGTCATTTTTCCCTTGTTGCCTTCAATAATTTTTCTTTGTCTTTAATTTTTGTCAGTTTGTTTACTATGTGTCTCGGCATTTTTCTCCTTGGGTTTATCCTGCCTGGGACTCTCTGTGCTTCCTGGACTTGGGTGGCTATTTCCTTTCCCATGCTAGGGAAGTTTTCGACTATAAGCTCTTCAAATATTTTCTTGGGTCTTTTCTCTCTCTCTTCTCCTTCTGGGATCCCTATAATGTGAATGTTGTTGCATTTAATGTTATCCCAGAGGTCTCGTAGGCTGTCTTCATTTCTTTTCATTCTTTTTTCTTTATTCTGTTCCGCAGCAGTGAATTCTACCTTTCTGTCTTCCAGGTCACTTTCCTGTTCTTCTGACTCAGTTGTTCTGCTATTGATTCCTTCTAGTGTATTTTTCATTTCAGTTATTGTATTGTTCATCTCTGTTTGTTCTTTAATTCTTCTATGTCTTTGTTAAGCATTTCTTGCATCTTCTCGATCTTTGCCTCCATTCTTTTTCCAGGTCTTGGATCATCTTCACTATCATTATTCTGAATTCTTTTTCTGGAAGGTTGCCTATCTCCACCTGATTTAGTTGTTTCTCTGGGGTTTTATCTTGTTCCTTCATCTGGTACAAAGTCCTCTTCCTTTTCATTTTGTCTGTCTTTCTGTGAATGTGGTTTTCCTTCCACAGGCTGCACAATTGTAGTTCTTCTTGCTTCTGCTGTCTGCCCTCTGGTGGATGAGCCTATCTTAGAGGCTTGTGCAACATTCCTGATGGGAGGGACTGGTGGTGGGTAGAGCTGGGTGTTGCTTTGGTGGGCAGAGCTCAATAAGACTTTAATCCACTTGTCTGCTGATGCATGGGGCTGAGTTCCCTCTCTGTTGGTTGTTTGGCCTGAGGCGACCCAGCACTGGAGCCTACCTGGTTCTTTGGTGGTGCTAATGGCGGACTCTAGGAGGGCTCACGCCAAGGAGGACTTCCCAGAACTTCTCCTCCCAGTGTCCTTGTCCCCACGGTGAGCCACATCCACTCCCCACCTTGGCAGAAGGCCCTCTAAAACTAGCAGGTAGGTCTGCTCAGTCTCCTATGGCATCACTGCTCCTTCCCTTGGGTCCTGATGTGCACAGTATTGTGTGCCCTGCAAGAGTGGAGTCTCTGTTGTGACTCTACAGCTCTGAGTGCAGTTGAGACTCTGAGTGGAGCCTCACAGACTCTGGGTCCTGTGAAGCTTCGATGCTTTGTGGTTATGGAAATCCTATAGGAGACGGTCCATAGCAGGTGAAGCTAATGGTGTCAGTGGAGGTGGTGGAGCCAATGATCTGCAGTGCAGACTAAATGTGCCGATGTACATCCAGGACAAAACCATCTCATGTGAATGTAGTTCAGGCACGTTTAACATAAATACAGTCATTTTAATGCCTAACATCTTCTATCTTGTGCCTCCCCTCAGGGACCTCCTCCTCAGATCCTGAGGCTCCTGTAACTCATGTACAGGGGACTGGAGAGAGCTCTGTCCAGTCTGAGCCCTGAGTTACCCTGTGTGTATCTTAGGATCCTTTGTATTTCTGTGGTGTCTGTTGTAACATCATCACTTTCATTTCTAATTTATTT
>NW_021146102.1:0-19618 GCF_002837175.3 Physeter macrocephalus
GAGGCGGCAGGGGGAGGGGGGCCGGGCCTGCAGGGCAGGGGACAGTTGCTGCGTCTGCTCGGGGAAGAGGGGTTGTCACTTAATGCACAAACGCCAGAGTCTCCGGGGGTCCCTGCGCGGTTGGGTCTGTGGCTCCATGCCTAGAGTCCTGCTGGGCAAATTTAAGCCGTGGTTCGTATTCCTTGATTGCTGGCAGGCTGGGTTCTTTTAGTCCCTGCATCGGTAGCTTCTGCTCATTTCTGTGGCTAAACCGGTGACTGACTTCATTTGCAGCAGACGTGCAGCCTGAGCTGGGGGCGGCCGGGCCCAGAGGTAAGGAGCAGGAGGCCCACGCCCTGGGGATGGCAGAGCGTCCCCCACAACAGCCTTTGGGAGCTGTGCCCGGTGCTCCTGGGCGTCCCCCCGCTCCTCCCCAGGGGCACAGCCAACGCTCTGTGGAGAAGCCTGAGGGGGCCTTGGGTAGAGCCCCGGCTGCGCCTCCTGGCGGCGCTGACCTGCAGCCCCGGGCAGCCCAGGCTGAGCCGAGGGAAGTCCAGCGGGGCGCTGTGCCCGAGGCCGTGGACACTGGCGTGCAGGAGCGGGTCCCTGTGCTGGAGCCCGCCAGGGCACCCGGGAGCCCAGAGCAGCATGGTGCTGGAGACGTCCCCCGGCAGAGTCGGAATGTTTTTGGTGGAGACTCCCACGAAAGGAAGAAGTCTGGAAAGGAGGAGGCAGCCACTGGCACAGACGCTCAGGAGGCAGATGTGCTGGGGGTGGGGGCAGCAGTTGGGGCCCCTCAGGTAAAGTCCCAGCAAGCAAGCCAAGACCGGGCACCCGGAGGCCTGTCCAGCAGGTCGGGGGGAGCAGCCCTTCGGGCCCAAGCCGTGTTACGTCAGCCGGAACAACGGGCTGTCTCTGCCGGAGGGCAGGGAGGGCAGCAGGGCGGTCATGAGGAGGCGAGGAAGGAGCACGTGCCTGCTCCCAGGGAGGACGCCGCCATCCAAGAGCCCGAGCAAAGGCCGGACCCTGAGCTCGGGCCCAAACCAGCCATGCTGGGGGATCAGAAGCCAGACAACGCCAAACCCAACCGGGACCTGAAAGTCCAGGCCGGCTCTGACCTTCGGAGGAGACGGCGGGACGTGGCTCCTCGTGCAGAGGTGGGGCCGGCCCCAAAGGACGGGGTCATCATCAACTTCAACCCCCTGCCTGACGTGCAGGTCAATGACCTCCGCAGCGCCCTGGAGACCCAGCTGCACCAGGCCGCGGGGGGCGCCCTGCGAGTGGTCCCAGGCCGACAGATCAAACAGCTGCCCGGGGCCCTGGAGGAGCCCTGAGCCCCATTAAGGCTCCCTGTCAGCCGGTGAACCTGGACCATGGTGGGTGTGAAGTCCTGGAAGTCAGGCCCGGGGTGGAGTCTGGCAGCCCTCCAGCTGCACCCTGCTTTCCAACCGGCTTTGCTGTCCCTCTCTTCTCTTACACTTCCCGGTAACTCAGCTCCCTGAGGCCACCGGGAGAAAAGGTGGCCTCAAGGAGAAATGGCCGCTCGCTGAGACCCAGGAAACGTGACCCGCCACCAGCCACACGGGTGTTGTTACCCTGAACTTTATTGATGTTCTCTGTGAGTGTCATACAAAACCTGAGAAAATGCTTCTGCCTTCACCCTTCTTCACAGCAAATGCTGCTTCAAGTCTCAGAGGCTGGGCGGGCCTGTGAGTCCAAATGCTTCTGCCCTAGAGCTCTGCTCTGCATACTCTGGTCTCCCAATCGAGTGGTTGTGAGATTTAAAAAGTAAAACACACCACTGACCTCTGGTTAGTGCGGCTGGTGCGGAGGTGAATCACCCAGAGGACCCCGCACCACAGACATAAGCCATGACCGTCAGACCCCAGTGACACGTGCTCGGAGCCTCAGCTGGGTGCCAGACCCACAGGTGTCGGGGTGGGAGTACACAGCAGCTTCTCCCGAGTCTGCACCCCTGGCAGCTGCTCATCTGTTGAGAGGGTTGTGGTGTTCCGTGCTGTACTTTGTTCTCAAGGGGCAGAAAGGCCGATGGTCACCCCGACCCGAGGCTGGTCAGCAGGTGACCCGGCAAGTATGCCAGGCTCTCCTGCTGCGAGCCCGGGGCCTTCGCCTGCTTTGTGCTGTGTGTGCCTCGCTCCCCTCTGGGGGTAGGGGCAGCTCCGGACCCTGCCCCGAGGGGTCCATGGGTGGGCCACTCGTTGACCACTGGCCAGGGGTGCCCAGGGCATGTGGCAGCTCCAGCCTCGGCCTCAGGTCACTCTCTTCCCCTGCGCCTTCTGAAATGGCTTTTATTGTTTACTGTAATTTCTGTCATCTTGAAGACTCGAAATGAGTAATAAAAGGAGTGGAATCTTCTGGAGGCCAAGCTGATTCCCCATAAACCGTGGGCACTGCTCACATAGAGGGAAGCTCTGTGAAAGGGGACCGGGTCTCAGTGCTTCCCATCCTCTATTCTTAACTAAAAGCAATTCCAAACAAACTGTGCTCAGTGGAAGTTTCCCTCAAGTTGGAACTCCATTTGTTAAGGTCTTGTAGTGGGACTTTGTTTCCACTCCTCTTTACCTGAATTTCTTACCTTGACCCAGTGTTTGTGTCCTCTGGAGGTCACACCACCCTCCTGCTCTTCCTGCCAAGATAACTTCTTCCTTAGAGCAGGGCGGCCCGAGCCCAGGGTGAGAGCAGCGGTGCAGGGCCTCTGCTGCCGCCTGCCATCCCCACACACCCTGACACTCGGGGTCCTCTGTCCCAGTTAACGCTTGTTCTCTCCTCCTGGCTTTCAGCTCCACTTCCCTCCCCAGTCGGCAGCCCCTTGGGAAAGGAACCCGAATCTTCCCCAGAATCTGGGCAGACCTCTGGGTGGGGGTCACCATTACCAGTAATGCAGGGAGCTAGGAGGGGCCCTGGGACAGTGCTCTGCTTTCTGACCACAGACCACTCCTCCATCTGGGTCCCATGGCTGGCAGGTATGGCCAGGGGTCCCAGCCAGAGCAGCACACTGGGCCACCAGTGGGCGACCTTCTGTGCTGGCAGCTACACTTGGCAGACACGGGGCCATGCTGGCCCGGGTGACTGGGACAGCACCCTGTCCACGCTCCTGTTCGAGAGCAGGGCCACTGAGCCCAGACCGGGGTAGGAATAAGCCAAGGCCGAGGCTGTGTACTGCCTCCGCTGGGGCAGCTGAGCTCTCGGCCCAAGGTCAAGACAGGTGGAGAGTACAGAGCCACACGGGGTGACTTCTTCAAGGTGACGCAGCTGCAGAAGCAGCAGAGACCATCTTTCCTGCATCCTGACACAACTTGGTTGAATTCCCTTTAATAAATACAGTCTTGAAGACAGGTTGATTTTGGGGAGGGAAGCCGGGGAGGCCTGCGAGGTGACCTCAGTGTGTGGTGAGCGGCCTGGCCCAGTCAGTGGACTACGTCCGCAGCCCTAGGCTTGAGACGTGGGGTGGTGGCTTCATCTGCCTCCACAAACTGGAGTCTGAAGGGATGGCAGGAGAGAGCACTCGGCGACACAGTTCTGGAAGGGGCCAGAGCACCTGTACCCAGCAGAGATGCCGGAAGCTCTAGCCAGCAGGCTGTCAAAGGTCACGAAAGATCAGGAAGAGAAGGCCATCCTCAGGCCGGAAGCACTTGCTGGGCATAGACGCCAGGTCCAGGTGGACGCCAAAGTGGGGAGGCCCACTCCTCCCCCCGGCCTTCAGCCTATCTGTGGGTCCGTCCCCCCTGGCAGGGATGGGGGTCGTGTCATCGGTGTCTGGTCCTGAATTCCAGTGTGGACTGTGAAATGTGACTCTGCCCAGCGGGACAGTTTCTAACAGCCCTGAAGCCCTTGAACGGCGTGTGGCTCCCCTCCGAGGCCACCCTGGGAACTGCATTTCACTGGGATGATGTCTCAAGAGATGAGTGGTTTCACCAGCTGGGGGAAAGTTGGGCTGATTCTGGAGGAGCGTTTACAAGAGGAAACAGCTCCAGGGCTCAGGGCGAGGGTGCCCTGGCACGAGGCTCTGGGACCCCAGGGCCTGGATGGAGCCAGAGGACAGTGTGACCTCCACACCCCGCAGAGGGAGCTCTGGGAGCACAGTCCCCACACGCCCAGCAGGCGGTGCTCAGGACCTTGGACTCTTCAGGCCGTGGCACCAGGGTCCTGCCAGGTCTCCCTGGACTGCGCATGTGCATGTTGGGAGGGGCGCTGCTGCATCCTAACCTTAATCTCAGGATGACAGGCGGAACCAGAGCCAGCAGGAGCCTGGCAGGGATGGGCTTGGGCTTGGACTCCAGAGGCTGCAGAAGGGTGGGTAGGCGACCCCATGGGGAGGGTCTCACTACTGGGTTCCTAAACCGGACCCTCCCTCGATTCATGCCTTAGTCTGGAAGAGCAACCCCCGCCTTTTTTACTCTCCAAGTCTGAAAAAACCATCAGTATCAGATTCCTACAGCGGGGACCTTTCCCTCATGGTGTCGCTCTTCTCTCTTTGGTCCGTGCTATAAATTGGTAGTTACTTCTAGAGGCCTCGCTAGACTCAGACGACATGCCTTTGGTGAGAATTCTTTAAAAAATGAGACTCGAGAAGCAGGGTGTGCTCTATGGCCCACGCGCTCACCCTGCAGACGACAAAATAGATCTTGCAGCATCTGATCCGGTCTTTATTGTGGGTTCACTTCATCTTATTCTCCCCCAAATCCTGAAGTGAGCAAGGTTGGAAAACCCATTCCCCTCTGCCCGCACTCGCCTAATGTGTTTCCGGTCCTTTTAGCCTCAAGAGCTTCTGAGGTTTTAGACATCTGCCCCTCAGGGCCATCAGTGCCACACACCCGGGGACGTGGAGTGGAGCTCGCAGTCCTTCCTAACGGCCTCCTGTCAGAGTCTTCTTGGCCTGGAAGAGAAAGTTCTTTGTCTGAATGGGTTGTTTGCAAGTTAGACGTGGCTCTAAAGTAAGAAAACTACCACACCAAATGCCATCTTCTGGCAAATAACTTACAAAGGGCCTGGCCATGGATGTGCAGCAGGGGGCCCCTGGGACTGGGTCTCTGCGCCCGCCACCACAGGCCACGGAGCTCAACCTGCTCTGTGGCCTCAAAGCCATGCCCACCTGTGCCAGGCACCGTGCAGGGCCACCAACGAGTTACGTTTAGTTTTCCCCCTTGTAGAGGAAACTCTGAGGTCAGAGATGCTGAAACACTTGCCCAGGGACAGGGCTCCCAGGGTCGGAGCTCGAAGTGGCACCCAGAGCCCTCTGCCTCCTCGTTCAGCCCCGTGGAGTCTCAGGGTCCAAGCAGAGTGGGCAAAAATGGGTTCACTGGCTTCTGTTCTTAGGTGAGAAACCCCCAGGTTCCCTGTTCTGAGCTTCCAGTGCCCAGGGCCTGCAGTTAGGTCACCCTCAGCGGAAAATGGCACGAGAGACAGCGACATGCTCCCCGGGGCAGGACGACGTGACGGGCAAAGGAGCGTAAGGAATCACAGATGACCAGATACCTGTAATGGGTGATTCCTGACTAACCAAAGGCGGTGGAGAAAAGCCTAGCGTGGCCAGAAGTGTGTGATCTTTATCTCACACGTGAATCCTTCCAACCAGCGACCACAGAATGAAGGTTTGTCCCCTCCCTGAGGGAACACTCTAAGTAAAGCAGGGAAGCTGCCAAGAGGCAGGAAGCAAGTCCAAGGGACACATGCAGCTTGGGTGAAGGGCACACATCAGATAAGAGGTTGGTGACAAGGGCTGAGGCCACAAGTCCCAGCCACAATGATGGCAAGGAAGGTGCAAGGAGTTCTCTGAGCCCTCCAGGAAATGAGGGATAGCCCACGCATTCTCAGCCGTCCTGGAACATCAGGAAACTGCCTTGGATTCCCTGAATTCTGCCAGGCTGACCCAACTGCCCCCTCTCGGGTCCAGTTCTCGAGATCAGCAGCTCTGGCGAACAGAGCTGACCACTGGCATCGTGGCCCACCCCAGACCCACTGGGTCAGGGGCACCCAAGGCCATGACACCTTGGGCACCAGCTCAAAATCCTGTGTTAAAGCCTCATTACAGGCAGTCTCCGCACCCTCCTCTTGAGAGACTGCAACTCCCATCTCGGTTCCCCAGAGAGCTCCTCTCCCTCGGTCAGGTGTGGGTCTCTCCCAACCCTACTTCCTCCCCATCCTGTATAGTAAATGCATCAACACAACACCATCAATCTTTACTTGGGCACAGTGTCTATTTTCACTGGCATAGCATTTGATCAGATGAGGATCAGAAAACGCCACAGCTCAGAAACAGAAACCACCTGTTACGGAACGGTTAGAGACAGAACTGAGTCCAGGGCCAAGACAAGGAACACACCGTTGTCACCACAGCCCGCTTCTGCGCCAGTGAGAACCAACCAGCGCGGCTGGGTGGGGGACTTCTCAGCCTCTGTAACCTTGGTCATGACAACAAACCTAAGATACACTCGTTTTTTCTCCTTTCACCCTCTGTGAAATGGGGCAGTAGAAAGGAAGGGGGTGGTCGGGGGTGCCCGGTTGTAACTGCCCACGCACAGCGCACACGTGGGGTCCTAAACACCAGAGAAACTAAGACAGCAGGGGCCGGGACCCCCCACCAGCAACAGTCTCGCAAAGGGTTACAAGGCACTAGCGGGTACACGTTGAGAGTGGTGTTCCCCCAACCTCACGGGCACGCAAGCTCCGTGGCGGCGGGGGTCGCGCCGGCTGATGGAGGATGTGCCACGTCTGAAGCACTTGCTGGCGCCCACCACCGCACGCAGAAAGAAAGGAAGCCGGAGGTCCCGCGCGGGCACGTGGGTCCCAGCCTCCCAGGGTCCGTTCCCCGGGCGAGGCCGGCGCCCACCTACCGCGGCAACGAAGCAGCTCCGTAAGGCCTCGAACTCCTGCGCGCACAGATCCTTCCTCAAGCGGCCGCCCGGGGCCATGGACGCCTGCACGCACCTGCCGTAGGCCGCGGCCTGGGGGCGGGACGGGGACGGGCGAGGGTCGCGGCGGCCCCCACCCCCGCCGGTCACCCGGACAGACCCCGCCGCCCCTCCCCAGTCACCACCACCCCGCCAGCCCGCACCCCGCCCCGCGCGGCCCTTCCTGCCCTGCCTGACGGCTCCGCACCTCGGCCCCACAGGCCGCCAGGCGATCGGGGAAGGCGCGGAGGCGGCTTCGCACGCGACCCCACACCGCTCCGTTCCCCGACATGAGCAGCTCTTCCTGGCACCCCTGGGCGCCGCCATCTTAGGTCCAGCCTCTTCCGGCGCTCAACAGCTTGATAGGTCGGCGCTTCCGCCCACAACATTTCTTGCGCTTTATCATTGGCCAGGCTTCAGCCCTCGCCTCCGCCTCTCCTCCGGAACCGCTCCTGGTGTTCCAGAGCCTTGCAATTGGCTCGCGGTTTTGTCTGTCTTTGTCCTTGGACTTTGGATTGGTTCACGTGCAAATTGTTTCCCGAAGTCAGCCGCAGGGCCCGCCTCACGCGAGTGATTGGCCAGCGGGGTCAGACCCGCGCAGTTACTGGAATGGGCTCGGGCCTGGCGGGAGCTGGGCGGGGCCGAAAGGTGACCGGCAACATGGCGGCCACGGTGCCGCTGCGGGATCGCCTGAGCTTCCTGCACCGGGTGAGTGCGGGGGGCCCCGGCCCCGCCGCGCGCCGCCTCCTGGCCTCGCCCCCGGTCCGAGCCGGCCGCCTCCCTGGCTCCGCTCGACCCTCGCGGCGTCCCCGCGCTCCGGGCTCTCCGGCTGCTCCTGAGCTCGGCGTCCCCTCCGTCGTCCCCGGCCCCTCCCACTTGCTCTCTCTCCTCTTTTCCACCCCCTTCCGTACCCTCCTGCACCCCAGACCCCTCCTCTTCTCCCCTCCTACTCTTCGGCCCCTCCCAAAGCTGGGGGACCCCACAGCACGTACGTCGAGGGGGCAGGCCAGGCCACCCGTGTGTCAGGTCCACTGGGGACAGTGAGACCCCGTTGAACAAAATTCAAGCTGGAGAAGAGAGCTGTGGGACCCAAATTTTTATTTTCTTACCAAACTTAAAATACCACTAGCCTTACAGAAAAGCAAACATACTGACCCCAAATTCTGTCCAAGATAAACACAACCAGACACTGGTCCGGGAAACAGGGGAAAACCTTTTATTCAGTGGCTCAGGCAGTGGGGGAAGCCCTGAGCTCCACTCCAAATTGTGCAGAGAGGACTGAGAGTTTTCAGGATAGAAGGAGGGAAGGGTGGAGCTCAAGTGAAAAACTATAGGCAGTTGGGCAGTGTCCACGGGATATCGGCTGCTGTGCTGATAGCTGGTGGATACAGAAGCTAGGATCCCATCGTCCCGTAGCGACTGGGAGACAGGCCCTGTCCTTCCTGGTGGTTACATTTCGAGGAGTGGCCTTCAGGTCCTTGAGAAAGATACTCCCGAGTTGTAGGAGGTCCGTGTTCACAACTGTAGGTCCTTCTTCGGAAATGATCCTGAAATGACCCTGAACCAGTCCAATCTCCAAAGTCAAGAAAGGGAGGTTGGGGTCTGTCACCAGGTGTAGGCCAGAATGAACAGTAAATTCTCCTGGCACCTCGAGCTTCCTCAGGCAGGCGGTGGGGATGGGGGTGGGGGGATGCCGGGTTCATCGTCGTGCTGCCAGAAGCCCAGTCAGTTCTCTTTGAGCAGAGATTTCACTACGTGCCAAGCATTCTACGGTTTTGCAGACCTTGCCAGCTCCCCTCTGGGTCTTGGTGGACAAATAGCTAAGCAGTGTGTACACACAGCCTCGTGCGACGTCCGGGCACACCGTATCCGTGGCCAGCACCTCACGGAGCGCACCTGAAGTCTGTCTACAGTGAGGCTCGTGCCCCCCAGATGTTCAATGATGTGGAACGGGTGTTTCTGGTTTTTATCCCTATGAGCTATACGTCTTTGCGCTGAGTCAGCTCTGAATGTAAAGGCGTTTGCGCTAACAGGTGAACATGAGACACGCCGCTAAGTTGGTTGTTCTTGCTTTGGGTTGTTTCCGTGGAGTCCCTTCATAGAAGTAGAGCTGTGGGTCGGTCAGGCTGAATGGTTATGTCACTTTGCTGATTTGTGTTCCGGAAAAATGCAGTCTTCCCAGTGCCCTGTGTGGGAAGTGGGAAGGGGGCTGACCCCACAGGGCTTTTTTTTTTTTTTTTTTGCCAGTCGGTAAGTAGGTAAACTAAAGGTAGTTTTAAGTTGTGCGGCTGTAAGCATAGGGGTCTGGGGGCCATGCCGAATCCTGACCCAGAGGGCCCGTCACCATGGAGACCACGACCCATTTCCTCTTCCCAGGCTTTCCTGCTGACCTCCACAAGGGAGGCTCCTGCACGCTTCCTGTGGCCAGTAGGACCATAGCTGTCCTCTCTGGGTCCCCTCACCCTGTGGCATGCCAACAACGAGATGTGTGGAGACTGGTACCCACAGGAGCCCTGAGAACGAGGGCTCCTGTGGCCCCTCTCAGGAATGGGTGGCCCCTTTGGTGGCCGGGGGCCCCCTGTGTGCATGGCCACTCACTGTGGGCAGGGCTCTCCCTCCCTTTCAGCTCCCGATTCTCCTGAAGGGAACGTCGGATGATGATGTCCCGTGTCCAGGCTACCTGTTTGAGGAGATCGCCAGTATCCTTCCTTGTGGACACATGTGGGGTCCCTGGAGCAGGGTTCCTGGGCTTCTACCCTGAGCGGGCCACAGCTCCTTTACCATAATAGCCAGGTGTGAGCGGGCTCTGACAGCCGCGCTACTGATGATACGAGGCTCAGGAAACCCTAGAAGCCCGATGCTTCTGAAACCAGGACCTGGGGTGGGCGCCTGTTGGGGGGACACACTGACGAGCGTGATGGCAGGAAGGCCTGGCTTCTCTCCCAGGCCAGTGGCCTTGTGCGACCCAGGGTCAGCTCGCCCCTTCCCTAACCGAGCGCCTCCCAGAGATCTCCCACGAGTCCCTGGGCAGCAGCCAGTGCCTCCTGGAGTACCTGCTGAGCCGTCTGCAGAGCGGCTCTGGCCGCGTGAAGCTCAAGGTGAGTCCGTGAGCGGCTCCACAGACCTCCTGGGGGTTAGTTTAGGGCCCAGTCCTGCTCCTGGTGGTGAGGCTGGAGGGGAGGGATGAGCCGGGGGCGTGGGTGGCTGTGTCGGGAGGGGTGCCATTCTTTGGGCCCAGCTCTGCCCCACGTGCCTGCTCCCCCAGGTACTGAAGATCATGCTGCACCTGTGTGGTCATGGCTCCTCGTCCTTCCTGCTCATCCTTAAGCGCAACCCCGCCTTCATCCAGGAAGCCGCAGGTACAGAGCCGGCACAGCCCAACGGAGGTGCAGGGAGGAGGGTGGCCAGGGCAGGTCTTGGCTAGATCCCTTAACCCGGGCCCTCGCTTCCCCACCCTGTGCCCCGTCCACCCTGTCCTCTGCTGCCAGCACCTCCGTGTCGGACCCTTCCCTCCTCCCCGCAGGGCCAGGCCAGCTCAGCTGGGGGCTCCTCCAAGCCCTCCCTGCGCTCAACCCCCTGCTCCTCCCCTGTGTTCACCGCACTGTGCAGAATGACTGGTGTCTGTCCGTGAGCCCTGCCAGGCCCTCGCGGCCTGGACCTTTCCTGTCCTTGTGCCCTGCACACGGTGGGCGCTCGGTAAGCGTCTGCACTGCCATCCCTGCCACAGGCTCTCTCTTCTCCCCAGGGCTGCTCCTCAGGGCCCTAGTAAGCCTTCCACTCTTGGAAGGGCTGTGGGAGGACGGGACTGGTGAGGCCGTCGGGAGAGGTGGGGCTCTGGCCTGTCGTGATCCAGGCGACAGGTGGGTCTGGGGTGGAGCCCCATCCCTCACCCGCCCCCAGGCCGGAGGTGTCCGTGCGTCTCTCATCTCTTGTTAACAAGGACTTGTGGGGACATGGCCTGAGGTCTTCTCCTCAGGTGGGGCGAACTGAACAGGAAGGCCTTGGTGTTCAGGCAAGAACCCACCCTGCCAAGCTGTCCCTGAGAGGGCAATGCCATGGAGGGGACTGAGTCCCTTGGCCACTGCTTGCTTGCAGGAGACCCTCAGCAGTTAGCGAGTGAGTCCCACCCGCCAGGTGCTGGGACTTATCCCACCCACACCCCAAATCCACTGTTCCCCCTTTACTGCAGGCAGGACTGAGGCCAGGGTGAGGCTGGGCTGCCCGTGGGCCCTGGGCCACTATGCCAGCGCCTTGGAAACAGGGAATGGCCTTGGAGCGGGCACAGGCCATGACTCAGCAGATGTCCAGAGGCGTCTGGGGGGCTGGGGGTGCACTTGTCACAGCTTAGCTCCCTGGAGCTTGTGCGTTGAAGCAGCACGGCTGGTTCATACTCACCAGCCAGCTGGTCAGAATGGGCCCGTCCCGCTGGGCAGCTCATGTGACCATGGCTGGTGCCGGACACCACCTCTATCCTGCTCTCCAAAGAGGGCAGATGAAGCAGAACGGGGACAGCAGACTGTGGTTTTCTGTTGGCACCAAAATCTCTTGAGCTCTGAGCACTGCCCTCAGAGGACGGGTGCCCAGATAGGCCTGAACAGGCTGCGGGAAGAGATGGTGCTGGGAGCAGGAAGGGTACACAGAGAGGACGGCCCTACTTTGGGGGCCAGGCGGGGGTCCCCTGTGATTCGAGGCTTGGGCCCCACAGGGAGGGTGGGAGCTGTGGCACCACGGCAGGGAGGTGCCCACCCTACCTGGTTGCAGGGCCGTGGTCTGCACACCCCGGGGCTGGCCTGTCAGGGTGGAGACAGCACCAGATGGGTGAAAAGTGAGATGTGTTTGGACAGAGGAAACAGAGAGGCCCCGTTCTTCCTCTCAGCTCTGAAAGGATGAGGTGGAGCCAGGCATAAGGGTATCCTCCAGCTAGTGCGAGGACCCTGCGGCAGGGAGAGCCTGGGAGTGGTTTAATGAGATTTAAGCTCATTTGATTCACCACATCTGAAGTTTTATAAGCAGGAGACTTTTCAGGCGTGATTAGGAACTTGAGTTTTATCATCTTTGACCCCCTGGAAGCTCTAAGTGTTTTGAATTGGACAAGAGCCTCCTCTGGTTGTCTCTGGGTGGAGAAGGGGTCGAGGGGAGGCAGTTAGGCCACGGGTGCAGGAGCTCAGGCGAGGGGTGGCAGTGGGGTCAGGGAGCGATGCAGCCCATGATGTTTTGGAGGTTGGATTGTAGCCTCGCTGCTGTGGGTGTGGGCGAGGGGGAGCCTAGGGGTTGTGAGAACATAGCCACCTCAGGCCTGGGGACGGTGGTGCATCTGTGCTTTAGGAAGCCCCCAGGGACTTGGGGAATGGTGCTGAGCAGGGGCTTCATGGGGGGGCTGGGCGGGGCCGAGGCTCACCACCTGTGTCGGGGGTGGGCTTTGAGGCTGGGCCCCTCGGGGTGGTTGGCATAGCCCAGCTCAGCTCTGCTCCCCTCTGCCTCCATCCCGCAGTTTTCACGGGACCCCCGGATCCTCTCCACGGGAACAGCTTGTACCAGAAGGTGCGGGCGGCCGCCCAGGTGAGCCCAGGACCCGGGTCTCTCCCTGCTTTTCCCGCCCGGGACTCTGGTTCCACTCCTGCTGCGGGACGGGAGCCCCTGTGTGTGGCCCTCAGAGGAGAAGGGGACAGGGGTGCAGAGCAGAGGGGCGGGCGGGAGGCCAGCGGCGTGTGGCAGTGCTGAGTGTCCTCTGCCTCTGCCTAGGACTTGGGGGCTGCCTTGTTCTCGGATGCCTTGTCACCTCTGCCTCCCTCCCAGCTGCCCAGGGCCCTGCCTCCAGCAGGTATGCAAGTACGTCCAGCCCCATCACCAGGTTGCACTCTGCGGGGGCTCACGGCCTCCTCCCCTGAGTATCCGGGGCTGAGGGTGGGGGTCCCCGCTGCTGCTGACGTGGGCCTCCCCACAGGCATGGGCTCCCAGTCCAGGCCCCAGACCGCCCTACAGGGCTTCGGCTACAGCAAGGAACGGGGCCACACAGGTGAGTTTTGTGGGGATGAGGGGCCGGGCGAGGGTGGGGCGGGGCCCGTGCGCCCCCAACTGACTGCCCTCCCACCCGGGGCGGCAGGGCAGGTGCGGCTGCTCTGTTTAACCGACAGGCGAGAAGCCAGGCTGAGGGTCAGCCTTGCACTTGGGCCCCCTGCGCTGGCTCCTTCAAGGAGCCAGGGGCAGAGGGTGGTGGTCCCGGCTGTGACGGAGGTGATTTAGAGCAGGCCCGGTGCCGGCCCTGCGTGCTGGGAGAGCCTGAGGCCCCAGCAGGGCCACGTGAGCCTCGCATGGGCTCTGGGCCGTGTCAGGCTGTTGTGCTGACTGTCTGGTCACGGCTTCCAGTTCCCTGGCACTTCGATTCCTAAAGTGGGTCTGCCTCAGAGGCCCCACCTGTTCCTAATTTAGGGGTGACCGCCGGATCACCCTCCATGGGGCACTCATGTGGGAAGGTCCTCCAGCCCTGGACGTGAGCACTCCTTAAGCGGCCACGGAGATTGTGGTTCTCAGGACAAGCACCTTAGGGTGGCCTCCTGCTCTGAGGCGGGAACCCCGGGGGCCCAGCGGCACAGCTTTGCTGTAAGCTGCCCAGCGTCCAGGTTCCACGGGGCCAGGATGCACTGAAGTGAATTCACCACAGAAGCTTCTGGAAGGGCCCTGTCCCTCCACACGGCCTCTGCTCTGTGACTGCAGCTTGTGTCCTGCTCCCGAGTTCTGGGTGGGGAACGGGCAGGGGTACCTCATCCTTGGAAAACGGGGCAGGACTGAGAAGGGCTGTGCCGTATCCTCTCTGTCTCTGGCTCTGCAGGCTCTGCAGGCGAAGCCTTCCTGTCCACCATCCAGAAGGCCGCAGAGGTGGTGGCCAGCGCCATGCGCCCTGGGCCTGAGAGCCCCAGCTCCCAGAGGTCCCTTCTGCGAGGTGACGCCTACCAGCCAGCTGTGACACCTTCAGCCAGCCTCGGCCCTCCAACCCCCGGGAACCCTCTCCCGACAGCTGGCCCAGGTGCCCGAGGTATCCAGCGAGACTCCTCCCCTGGGGGGTCTGGCTACCCCCTCCCAGGGCCCTGGGCTTCCTGTCACTTGTTCGGGCCAGGCGGGAGCTGATGGGGGAGGAGGAAGAAAGCAGCCCACCCATGGTAGGAGGGGGTACGAGCCACACCCTGCCGGTCCCACGACATCTCTCAGAGCCAGCACGCTCCGTTGGCCACGTGGGAACCCCCGCAGAGCCAGCCGCCCACACTACTCGAGTTCCCTGGGGCCTCTGCGGTGGCTGCCTTTCCCCGCACTGTCTGACGTCTCTGTCAGTCTGCTCTGGGTGGGAGCTTGGGTGGTAAGGCCCCACGAGAAGGCGGGGTCCGCCCAGGATCCCAGCTGCTCAGACACAGAAGCAGGACTTGAGCTGGGACGGGAGCCCAGCCCCAGCTCTTGTGCGTTCACCCAGCACGTGCAAGCGGCTGTGCAGCCCATCAGGGCCCAGGGACAGACAACAGGGAAGCCCCCCACAGGGGCCAGGCTCCGTGGCACGTGCGTTCTAGTGGTGAGCTGTAAGAAAGGAAGGAGGGGCAGCTGTCTGTGATCTCCGCCTTTCCCAGAAGCTGCTGTCGTGTTCGTCCAGCTCGAAGGAAGAATGTCAGGGCTCACTGGGATTTGAGAGCTGCTGTGCTGGGCGCTGCCCCACTGCCCCAGCCCGCTGCCCTGCGCGTCCTGCCTCCTGCGTGGCCTCTGGTGCCTGGCGCTGCTTCCTGCATTTTCCAGGCCGGGCATGTCCCATGCAGGACCCCCGACCCTGGCCCTGAGTCAGAATGTGCCTCATTCTTCCCCGTCTCCTCTCGCCTGGTGTTTCCTGGAGCGGGAGCCCAGGCGGCCGCCCTGTCCACATCTCGGGACCCGGCCCCCAGGCCCTTCCCTGGGTCTCCCCATCCAGGGCTCCCGGGAAGATGGACATGGGGCCAGTCGAGGCCCGCAAGGGTCTTACCCTTGGCCACTGTTTCTTCCAGCCATGAGACACCAGCCTGGGCAGGCCGGAGGCGGCTGGGACGAGCTGGACAGCAGCCCAAACTCTCAGGATTCTTCCCAGGAGAATGACGACCTGGGCAAGGCCTCGGATTCAGGTAGTCCGTCGGGCAGTGACAGCCCCTCAGGGGCCAGCGGGGCACCCAGCGACCTGGCAGAAAGGTGAGCCAGCACCCCAGGGCACCCCTCCCTGCCTCGCTCCAGGGTCCTACCCCGATGGGGGAGATTGACCCGGAAAGGCTTCACCCCTCCTGGCATGGGTGGAGCCCACCCTCTTTCCTGACCCGCGTGCCCCTGACAGGGTCGAGGCCGTGACCCTGAGTGACTGCCAGCAGGAACTGAGCCTGGTCCGGGCCGTGACCCGGGGGCCGCATTGCTTCCTGAGCCGAGAGGAGGTGCAGCACTTCGTCAAAGAGTGAGCCCCTGACCCACTGCAGGCTCCCCAGCCCTGCGCCCCCCCGCCCCTCGCCCTGGCTCTGCATACCGCCCCGCTCTTGCTCTGCTGGCCCAGCGCCATTGCCTGGTGCCCGCTTCATGCAGGTGTGGACTCCTCAACTGTGAGGCCGTGCTGGAGCTGCTCATCCGCCAACTGGGCGCAACCAGCGAGCGCGCGCAGATGGTGAGGAGGGGAGCAGGGGTGGCGGTGGGTGAGGCGGAGTGAGCACGGGATTCTGGTGGACCGCCCAGCTCGGCTGAGGGCCGAGAGGAGGGAGGGAGCTGGTCAGACAGCCCTCCCCGGGGGTGGACCCTGCTGACGTCAAGCCCGCCCCGCAGAGAGCCCTGGGTGCCATCGCCTCCCTCGGGCGCACCGACCTGCTCTCCCAGGAGCGAGTCCTGCTCCTCGCCCGGCCTCGGCTGCAGGAGCTCAGTGTGGGCAGCCCCGGACCCGTGACCAACAAGGCCACCAAGGTGGGCAGCCTGTGGGACCCAGAGAAGCGGGCGCGGGGCGCCTCAGCAGCCCCACACCGTCTCCCCCACCCTCCACTGCCTTCCCTAGACCCGCCCCTCCTGCCCTTGCTGGACAGGAGGGACAGGTCACGCCCTTAGGGCAGCGGTCGGGGGCCTGGCCTCTCCCCGTTCCTGGGACCCCCATGCGCCCCCGCCCTTCTGCCCAGCAGCTCTGCCCTTCGGGCGACTCGCTCTCACGGCTCGTCTCCTGTGGGAAGCCCTCCTCGACTGCTTGGATGCATCTATCCCTCTGTTCTGCACTCTGGGTTACAGCTTGTGGGTCTGAGCTCTGCTCCCAGATCCCCAGCTCCAGGAGGACAGAAATGGTTCCGTTCGTCCGAGTCTTCTTTCCACTGATGAATGTGGGGAGGCCACCCGGAATCTTCGCTGGGGGCCCCTCGGCAGCAGCCAGGCCCCGGCAGCTCCACCGCTGTTGGCATCCTTCGGCTTCTGGTTTCCTCTGTGGTGGCTGAAGATTCAGATCCTTAGTCACCTGTCCCTAAGCTGCCCTTCTTCAAAGCACTAGTGAACCTGCCACACACGAAACCCATTGTGGGCATGTCACGGTGGTGTTTCTAAAACCTGGGAAGGACCCAGGAGTCCGGCAGGCGGGGACGATCAAGGGGTTTAGACACATCTGTTCTCTCCACGTGTGTCAGGTGCTCGTGTGGCACCTGACCAGGGGGGCTTTTCCCGCTCTGGCAGGTCACACGGCAGCTTGATGCCGGGAAATCGTCCATTTGTGTGACAGCGGGTGGCGAGCAGCAGCGCTGCAGTTGGGGGAATGACACGAGAACAGTTGTGAGCGGCTAGCGGCCCTGCCCCCTGCTCTGGGCAGCGGCACTGAGGAGGGAACCGGGAGGGCCATGTCCTCTGAGATTCCTGGAGGAGCATAGGAGCCCTCACTGATTCCCCTCTTCTTCCCTCGTTCAGATCCTGAGACACTTTGAAGCCTCCTGCCGACAGTGGCCCCCTGCCCAGAGGCCCCCGGCCGAGCCTGGCCCTGCAGTCGCCCGTGTGGGCCTATCAGACCTGCTGACCGACACCCTGCCTTTCACCGGGGGCCAGGCCTTCCTGCAGCCTCTGAGTTCAGCTCTGTTTTCGCCCAAAGGCACTGCTCCCCCATCGGGGCTGCAGCTCGGTCCTATGCCCCCGACTTCCCTGGATGGATGCCCCCTTCCAGCCCATGCGGATGCCAGGGAGGCCAAGACCAGACTGGCAGGTTTCAGAGAGCAGGGGGCTGGATCTGAGCGGGGCCTGTTCGGCACAGACACTGCAAAGGGAGGGCCAGAGCTTGACCCGGGCCCCGGGGATAGCTGTGACTCCTTGTTTGCTGGCATGGAACTGGTGGCCTGTCCCCACCTGGTGGGGGCCGGGACTGCTGCAGAAGAGCCCCTCCCAGCCTGCCAGGATCCCTGGACATCGTCACAGAGGGTGGCAGCAAAAGAGCCTTCTGGCTCTGAGCCATCAGCTTTCGCATTCTTAAACTCATGATCTTGTCAGCCTGGGCCACTTGCAGAGTCTCTGCGTCCCCCAGCCCCTGACTCCTAGGACCCTGTGCCTTTGTGCTGTCCCCCCGTGCCCACAGCCTCTGTGTCCCACCAAAGAGTGGCTCCCCTCAGGTGTCTGCAGTCGGCCTCGCCCTCCTCTGGCCTCCTCCCCTCACCCACTAAGGCCTCGGTGCGGGCAGCCACCCAGCCAGGCAAGCTCAGAGTGGACAGCCCACCCAGTGACGAGAACAGCCACCAGTAAAACACAGGTAATATTTCAGGAGTCCACGCACCAGCCAGAGCCGGGCCGGCGCTGCTGGAAGGGGTCGTCCTTGCCCGTGGGGGCTGCTCCCCAACCTCGTCCCTGAGGTGGGTTCCCCATTTTTCTGCTGGGGGGCAGGGCCCCCCCACAGCCCACCCCGTGGGTGTGATGCCTGAGGAGCAGCCCCCCAAGCAGCCCACAGGACATGCAGGGAGGGTGGGACGGGCACAGAATGAGGAGCTGCGTGCTCGCTGAGACTGGCAGCCGGCGGGCCCTGGGCTGCCGGGTCCCCCACCTCACAGCCATCTGGTCTGGCTGGATGAGCACACCGCCCGCTTTCCCCAGTTGCCGAAGGGATCCTAAGGGAGGACAGTGGGGTGGGTGGTATGGCGTGGCCTGCCTGGAGGGCGTGGGAGGGAAGGCCTGCTGGCGGGGCTCAGAGACCAGACGCCCCTCGGAACTGTCCTCAGTCCCCAGGGTCCTCACGGGCACACAGAGAGGGGCACCGGGGGGAGACAGAGAGGCCCCATCTGCAGGCTGAGCCCAGGCCCGGCCCCGAGCCAAGCTTCTGCTGTTTGCAGACGACACTCCTGAAAGGAGGACCGCAGGGCCACCTCAGTCATTCCCCCCTGCCCCCGCTGTCTCCTTGGCCAGAGACTGGCCATTTGGACTTGAATTCCTATAGCACAGGCAGGCACAGGGCCTTACGAGTGCTGACCTCGGGGTCCCCTGGGGAAACCCCTGCCTGCCTTGCCCTCAGAAAGAAGGATTTTTGGGTGGATTTGGAATCACTGCTTGGGTCTTTGAGCTCAGATCCTTCTCTCAGCGGGGGTAGGGGGGGTGTCCTAAGCAGCGTCACACCTTCTTCTCCAGCAGGATGGGGCCCTTTCCAGCATTGGGTCCCTGTGTGACCCATGTCAGCTCCCCCCTGCCATGACCACTGCCTGCAGACTGTACAGCCACCTCAGAGCAATGGCTGTGGTCCCTCTTGGAAGAACTGGGGTTGACCTGGGGTCACACCTCCTACATAAACACTGCTGTTCCCACAAAGCTGCACTGTTTGCTTTTTACTTTTATTTTCCATCTTTGTGTGTGTGTGTGTGTGTGTGTGAAGATGGCTCTAAGGGGCACACGGAGACTTCTAAAAGCAGGGACAGGTATTTCTTCCTTAAATGTTTGGAAAGACTCCCCAGTGGAATTGTCTTGTCCTGTAATTTTCTAAACTGCAAGGTTTTTAACTCTGAAGTTCAATTTCTTGAGTAGATTTAGGACGATCTGGGTTGTCTATTTCTTCATAGGCGAGCTTAAGTAATTTTTTTTTTTTTAATTTATCTTTGGTTGCGTTGGTCTTCATTGCTGCACACGGGCTTTCCCCAGTTGCAGTGAGCGGGGCCCACTCCTTGTTGTGGTGCGCGGGCCTGTCACTGCAGTGGCCTCTCGTGGAGCACGGGCTGTAGGCGCGCAGGCTTCAGTAGTTGTGGCACGCAAACTCAGTAGTTGTGGCTCGTGGGCTCTAGAGCGCAGGCTCGGTAGTTGTGGCGCGTGGGCGCAGCAGTTAGCTGCTCCGCGGCATATGGGATCCTCCTGGACCAGGGCTCAAACCTGTGTCCCCTGCATTGGCAGGTGGATTCTTAACCACTGCACCACCAGGGGAGCCCCAGCTATAGAGTTTTTCTAGCCTACTTTTCATTATTTTTTCAATTTCTATGGAGTCCCACCTGTCATTTCTGTTACTGATAATTTTGCCCATTTCTTGGTTAGTCTGATTAGAGGTTTATTAATATTACTGACCTTTTAGAAGAACTAACTTGGTTTAATTCTATCTACTAGTTTTATGTTTTCTATTTCATTGATTTTTGCTCTTTATTATTTCATCCGTTGTTTTTTTTCTCTAGTTTTTTAAAAATAAATTTTATTTATTTATTTATTTAGGGCTGCGTTGGGTCTTTGTTTCTGTGCGAGGACTTTCTCTAGTTGTGGCAAGCGGGGGCCAC
>NW_021146102.1:19684-34186 GCF_002837175.3 Physeter macrocephalus
GCACAGGCTCCAGACGCGCAGGCTCAGTAATTGTGGCTCACGGGCCCAGTTGCTCCGCGGCACGTGGGATCTTCCCAGGCCAGGGCTCGAACCCGTGTCCCCTGCATTGGCAGGAGGGTTTTCAACCACTGCGCCACCAGGGAAGCCCCCTGATTTTTCTCTAGTTTTTTAAAGCTTAGATTATTGATTTGAGTCTTTTCTAATATAAACGTTTTAAAAATATTTATTTATTTGGCTGCACCAGGTCTTAGTTGTGGCATGCAGGATCTTTAGTTGAGGCATGTGGGATATTTAGTTGTGGCATGCAGAATCTTTGGTTGAGGCACGTGGGCTCTTTTAGTTGCGGCAGGCAGGATCTAGTTCCCTGACCAGGGATCAAACTTGGGCCCCCTGCATTGGGAGCATGGAATCCTGTACGTTTTCCTCTAGACACTGCTTTAGCTGCATCCCATGAATTTTGATACGTTTTGTTTTTATTCAGTTCAAAATATTTTCTAATTTCCCATAAGACTTCCTTTTTGTCTGATGGATTATTTTGAAATGTGTTTTTTTGTTATTACTGCTTTTTTTTTTTTGCGGTACGCGGGCCTCTCACTGTTGCAGCCTCTCCCATTGCGGAGCACAGGCTCCGGACGCGCAGGCCCGGCGGCCATGGCTCACGGGCCCAGCCGCTCCGCGGCATGTGGGATCTTCCCGGACCGGGGCACGAACCCGTGTCCCCTGCATCGGCAGGCGGATTCTCAACCACTGCGCCACCAGGGAAGCCCTGTTATTACTGCTTTAACTCTGATGTAAGAGAACATATTTTGTGAGACTTCCATTATATTGTTAAAGATTTCAAACTTTTGTTAAAGTTTGTTTAGTGGCCCAGAACATAGTCTGTCTTGGTGAATGTTTCATGTACGCTTGGTCTAGAGAACTACAGATCAATCTCCTTCATCAACATAGATTAAAAAAAAAATCCTCAACAAAATATTAGCAAAACAGGGCTTCACTGGTAGCGCAGTGGTTAAGGATCTGCCTGCCAACACAGGGGACATGGGTTCGAGCCCTGGTCCTCAGAGCAGGATCCCACATGCCGCGGAGCAGTTAAGCCCGTGTGCCACAGCTACTGAGCCTACACTCTAGAGCCCGCGTGCCACAACTACTGAAGCCTGTGCACCTAGAGCCCGTGCTCCGCAACAAGAGAAGCCACCGCAATGAGAAGCCCGCGCACCACAACGAAGAGTAACCCCTGCTTTCTGCAACTAGAGAAAGCCTGCGCAGAGCAACGAAGACCCAGCGCAGCCAAAAAATAAAAATTAATTAATTAAAAAAAAGATTAGCGGAACAAATCCAGCAACATACAAAAAGTAATACATCACAATAAGTGGAGTTTTTCCTGGGGAAGGAAGGCTGGTTCAACATCTGAAAATCAGTGCAATTCATCATGTTAACACACTAAAGGGGGAAGAATCCCATTATCATTTTACACAGAAATAGTAAGAGAGAAAATTCAACATTCATTCATGATTTTTAAGAAAACTCAGCAAACTAGAAATATAACAATTTCTTTCACCTGGTAAAGGGTATCTACAAAAATCCCACGGCTAACACCATACTTAACGGCGAAGGACTGGATGTTTTCCCCCTAAGATTGGGAACAAGGCCAGGTTGTCCACGCTCATCATTTCTGTTTAGCATTGTCCTGGAAGCTCCAGCCACAAAACAAGAAAAAATCAAAAGGCAAACACATTGGAAAGGAGGAAATAAAACTGTTTCTATTCACAGAGAGCATGACTGCCTATGTAGAAAATCACATGGAATCTACACAAAACCCTAAAACTAATAAATGAGTTTAGCAAGAACACAGGCTACAGAGTAAATTATACCATGCACTGTATTTTCGTATACTGGTGATAAACAATTGGAAATTGACATTTAAAAAATTATTATTTTTGATAGGGCTTCCCTGGTGGTGCAGTGGTTAAGAATCCGCCTACCAATGCAGGGGACACGGGTTCATGCCCTGGTCCGGGAAGATCCCACATGCCGCGGAGCAACTAAGCCCACGCACCACAACAACTACTGAACCTGCGCTCTAGAGCCCGTGTGCCACGACTGCTGAGCCCATGTGCCACAACTACTGAAGCCCACCCGCCTAGAGCTCGTGCTCCACAACAAGAGAAGTCACCGCAATGAGAAGCCCGTGCACCGCAGGGAAGAGTAGCCCCTGCTCGCTGCAACTAAAGAAAGCCTGCACACAGCAACGAAGACCCACAACAGCCAAAAATAAAAATAAAATAAATTTTATTTTAAAAAAACAAAAAAACCACTATTATTTATGATAGCATCTGAAAAATGAAATAATTAGGTATAAATCTAAAAAATATATGTAGGCTCTGTATGATGAAAATACAAAAGACTGATGAAGGAAATCAATGAAGACCTACATAAATGGAGAGATACACCATGTTCACAGATTGGAAAATTTTACTGTTAAGATGTCAATTCTCCCCAGATTGATCTATAGATTTAACATAATCCCCATCGAACTCCCCCTGGATTTTTTTTTTTTTTTTTTTTTTTTTTGCGGTACGCGGGCCTCTCACTGTTGTGGCCTCTCCCGTTGCGGAGCACAGGCTCCGGACGCGCAGGCTCAGCGGCCATGGCTCACGGGCCCAGCCGCTCTGCGGCATGTGGGATCTTCCCAGACCGGGGCACCAACCCATGTCCCCTGCATCGGCAGGCGGACTCTCAACCACTGCACCACCAGGGAAGCCCCCCCTGGATTTTTTTGGTAAATGGAGACAAGCTGATCCTAAAAGCTACAGCCAAAGTCAAAGCAATTAGAATAGGTAAGGTGATTTTGAAAAAGAACACAGAAGGCTCACAGTACCTGATTTGAAGTGTGAGATGGGTGAAAGTTCAGACACAGATCAATGGACCAGTACAGACAGTTCAGAAACAGGCCCACACAGATATGGTCAATTGGTTTTCCACAGGTGTCAAGGTAATTCAGTGGAGAAAGGATAGACTTTCACCGGATAGTATTGAAACAACTGGAAGAAAAGAATGAGGCTTGGCCCCATCTCATATCTTACACAAATTTTTTAAAAATTTATTTATTTATTTTTGGCTGTGCTGGGTATTTGTTGCTGCACGGGCTTTCTCTAGTTGCGGCGAGCGGGGGCTTCTCTTCATTGTGGTGCATGGGCTTCTCGTTGCGGTGGCTTCTCTTGTTGCAGACCACGGGCTCTAGGCGTGTGGGCTGCAATTGTTGTGGTGCATGGGCTCAGTATTTGTGGCTCACGGGCTCTAGCGCGCAGGTTCAGTAGTTGTGGCTTAGTCGCTCCGCAGCATGTGGGATCTTCCTGGACAAGGCCTCGAACCCGTGTCCCCTGCATTGGCAGGCAGATTCTTAACCACTGCACCACCAGGGAAGCCCCTCTTACACAAAATTTAAAGTGAGCCACAGACCTAAGTGTAAAACTTCCGGAAGAAAACCTAGCAGAAAATGTTCTGTCCTTGGATTAGGCAATGGCTTCTATGAGATACAAAAAGCTCAAACTGTAATAGAAAAAACTGGGCGTCGTCAAAGTTGAAGACCTTCACTTTGAATGACACAGTGAAGAGGACAAAAAGACAAGCCACAGACTGGAGAAGAGGTTTGCAAATCACAGCCCTCAGGAAGGACTTGTATCAAGAACATATGACGAACACTCAAAACTCGATGATAAAACAAAAACCCCAGTTTACAAAGTTGCCAAAAGATTTTGACAGACACCTCACCAAAGAAGGTATGTGAATACAGGGCAGAGAAGCCCATGAATAGATTTTTGACATCATTAGGGAAATGCCATCGAAGACCACGTGGGATACCACTACACACCTATTAGCATTACTTAAAAATAATAATAATTAAAAAACCCAGTAATACCGAGTGTGAGAGCAATGGGGAGCAACTGGAACTCACAGGCTGCTGGTGAGAATGTAAAAAGATACACCTCCTTTGGAAAAGTTGAGCGGTTTCTTAGAGAGTTAAACATGTACCTACCATACAATTTGGTAGTCCCCTCCTAAGTATTTATTTACCCAAGCGACATGAAAACTTATGTTCATACAAGAGCCTAAAAGTGAATGTTTACAGCAGTTCCATTCATAATGGTCCCAAACTGCAAACAACCCTATGTCCTTGGGTTGCCGAGTAATAAAGTATGGTTCACGTATACTGTGGAATACTAGTCGGCAATGAAGAGGAACATGGATGACTCTCACACCGCTAAGCGAAGGAAGCCAGACCCAAAATGCTACACACCGCAGGACTGCATTTCTACGATACTCAGGAAAAGGCAAAATCATAGTGACAGGGGACAGGTTAGTGGTGGCTGGGGCAAGTGGTGGGGAGGGTTTGGCTACAAAGAGGCAGCCCAGGGTTTGGGGAGGGGAGAGAATGTCCTGTGCCTTGTTTGTGTGGTGGTACCACAACTCTAGGTATCGTCAAAACTCAGCTGTACACCCCAAAATGTGAATTTAATTGATATAAATTTAAAAATTTTAAAGTGAAGTATTTGATTTGTAAAAGTGGGGCAAAAATCAGCAAAGTGCTGTTATTTTGAAGGGAAAGACGACTTGTTGGTGAGATCAGAAGTTTCGTGGAGGAGAGGGGGCTTTCCTGGTGAAGGGATCACAGACCGGTGGAATCTGGCCGAGCAGCGCGGCGCTGGGCGTGCCGGGTCCACCTGCGCGCTGGGAAGGACGCACCGTGCCGTTCGTGGGACACCTGGGACATCAAGGAGGAGAGGCCCTGCCAGTGGGGCCTGTGGACATGGGTTACAATAGGAAACAACCCCCAGGTGTGGGGGTGGAGGTGGGAGGATTAAAACTTTCGAGAAGGAGGCAAAAAAAAAAAAGAAAAGGCATCATCAAGACAGAAAGGGTGGAGGCAAAAAGGGCAGCGCCACCGCGCACTGGGTGTGGGAGTCGGTATCAGGGCCGCCCGAGAAAGGGCACCCTATTGACAGCTTCACGTTTCCCCCAAGGCGGGCCTCCCTGGGACTCGCAGTTCTGGACCCTAAAACGGAGCTTTCAGGGGGTAGCGGGACCCACGTGTCCAGACAGGTCTCGGCAAGGAGGGAGCCCCGGGACCGCGTGGGAGCCGAGGTTCCGCGTGGGCTCCGGGGGGCGGCGTGGGATCCGAGGTATGCGTGGGAGCCGGGGGACGGCGTGGGAGTTCGGGGACCCTGTGGCAGCCGCGCAAGCTGGCTGAGCTGGGGTGAGAGAGAAGCTTGGAGCGACCACACTCCCCCGGCTGCTCTCCCCGCACCCCGCCCCTTTCTCCTCCTCTCCCATCCCTCCCCACAGGCTCCGCCCAGGACCCGCCCCCAGTTCTGCCGAGACCCCGCCTCCCGCAGCCAAGTCCAATCGGCAGCCCGCCGCCACCGCGGGCACCCAGCTCTCTGCTGCTCCTCCCACGCCTGAACTTCCCGAAGGACAGCAGAGTGGCCCAATGAGCTCCCGGGACGTCCGGAGCGGGCGGCCGGAGGGCCAATTCGAAAGCGGCGCGGGCAGGAAAGGCGGGCCTCCGTGACGGACGGGGAGGAGGTGCCAGGCTGTTTGCTGGTAGCTAGCTGCGGCTGCTCGCCCGGCCTCCCGGCCGTTTCATTGTCACCGGGCCTCGGAGTCAGCGCCGGGGCCGGGGGCGTGAAGTCGCCGGCCCAAAGCCTGGGCCCCGCCCGTCCCAGCCTGGAGGGCCCCGCGCGCCCCACGCCGTTCGGTCCCGCAGGCCCCGAGTCCCAGGCCCGACCCACGCAGGTGAGGGGATCCCTGTGCAGGTGGGCTTGTCCTCGCAGGTGAACGGGGGTCCAGGGCCTGCGCAGATGATGGGGCCCGCGCAGGTGAGGGGGCTCCTGGACCGCGCAGGGAGGGGCATCCCGGGCTGCGCAGGTGAGGTGGAACGTGCAGGTGAGTGGGGCCTCGTTCTGATGAGGGCGTCCCCGCGCAGGTGAGGTGGTCCTAGGAGGGCCCGCCCAGATGCGGAGGCCAGCGCAAGTGAGGGGGTCTGGGCCTCACGCAGGTGACCAGGGGGGTGTCCTTATGCAGGTAAAGGGGTCTTCCCAGATGAGGGGGAGGGTGCAGGTGAGGGCTCCTCGGTGTCCCCGCACAGGTGAGGAGGGGCTCATGCCCCAGGGCCGTTGAGCTCCTCCTGCCTTCCCAGGAGGATGGGGTGGAAACCAGTCAGCAGTCCGGTCTCACCACCTTGAGCCAAACCGCAGAGATGGGGAGCTGCCGGGCAGAGAAGCTGCCTGGGGTCCTGGGACTGCCCATCTTGAGGGGTCCAGGCAGAGGCTCTGGACACCCACCTTCAGGTCCTGGGAGGGACACCTCTATATGCAAGGTGAGGTCTGGCCTGGAGGTTTCCACGGAGAGGCTGTGTTTACCATCCCAGAGCCCTGCACGCTTCTTGAGTGGGCCAGCCTAGGTCCAGCTGGTTGTGGCCAGTGCCTCCAGGAGAGGAGGGTGTTAAATTTCACCCCCACAACCCGACCGGAAATGCATAACTGAGGACACTGGCCTGGTGAGTGGCAGGGACAGCCTCTGCCCTCACGCTGGAGAATAGGGGCCGAAGCCTCTGCTGTGGGTGTTGGAGCTGAAGGAGGCTACAGCGCTGACCTTGGGTGACGATGGTGTGTGCCCGCTGGCCCACCAGAGTCCTCCGTGGCACAGAGGGCTGTGCTCATTCCTCTCTGGTCACTCCTGGTGCCGGCTCACCCCCTCTTGTTACCTGAACACCTGCCACGTGCCAGCTTCTGGGGCTGCATGGTCCCCACCCTCTTGGACCTTACATTCGTACGAGGGCATCAGGCAGTGCACAGACCAACCTGTGTGGGCAGGTGGTCAAGTGAAGAAGAATGAAGCAGGATGAGGGAATGAAGAGTGACAGTGACAGGCAGCCCTCTGAGTGAAAGGGGGCCTCGTGACATCCCAGGGAAGGGTCTCAAGCAGATTGAGGAGGGAAAAGGGAGGCAGAGATCAGGGTCAGGTCTGAGGGGCATTAGGCATGTGGACTGTATTCTCCCTGCCGGGGAGTCCTCGGAGGGTCTTCACTGGGGGCACAGCCTGATCTGAGACCCGGTTCAGAAAGATCAGCTGTGGCTGCCGTGCGGGGAGGGGCTGGGCCGGCCAGGCAGGGCCGGAGGAGGGGCTGCTGCGGTTGTCCAGTCTGAGGAGACGGGGGCTCAGATGGGGGTTGTGGAGGGAAGGGACTGACGGGGAAGGGGCACCGGCTGGGTTGCTGAGGGGGCAGGTGTGGAGGTGAGGGAGAGGATGTCGGGACGAGACCTGGATCTTCGGTCTGAGCTGGTTTCAGAAAATGCCCACCAGGGAGGCGCGCTGGAGGGGTGGTAGTCAGGAGTCCGTTTGGGTCTGAGGTGCCAGGGGCTCCGTGGTTAGCTAAGTTGGGAACTAGGGGACAGGGGGGCGGGAGGTATGCCTGTGGGAACCGGCAGCCCATGGATGGTGTTTGAAGCCAGGAGGCCAGAGGCGGTCCCCCAGGACGAAGAGAGAGGCCCAGGGCTGAGCAGTCGGAAGAGGAAGGGCCAGCACGGGACGCTGCAGAGGTGGCCAACCTAGGAGGGGAGGAGGGGAACCTGGACACGAGAGCAGATGCTGCATCCCAGGAGCTCGTGGATATTCTGGGTGGTTCTGAGGAGATGGAGGGGGTTCTGTGGTCAGATCAGTTTGGGGGCCCTAACAAACCCCAGTTAGAATATCGCCTGTGGGGGCTCACCACGCGCCAGCCTCACAGCCGTCTTGTCTGAGCCTCATGATAACCCCTGGGGAGGCACTTTTAAAGGCCCATTTTACAGATGAGGAACATGGGGCCCAGGCGGGTGGAGTACCTGTCACGGGGCAGGGGCTCACAGCCATGACAGCCCCCGGCCATGCCCAGCAGTGCCCCTCCGGGGAAGGTCATCTTGACCCCAGGAGGCCCTCCTTTTGCCGTTCATGCTCGGCGTCCCACTCGCTTCTGCTCCTAATGAGGAGATGGCCACCCGGTGAGGAGGGTGGTGGGCGTGGCAGGCTTCTGGGGAGCTGGGTGGCAGGCAGACTCAGGCGCCCTGGGCCCCTGCGGCCGGGCCAGAGGTTACGTGTGTGCACCTGGTTCCTCGGAGGACATCTCCTCGTATCCCTTCTTCCCTGCTCAGGGCCTACCTTTCCACCATGAAAGGCTCCAGGGCCCTCAGCGGCCCCTCCGGCCCCCCCGAGGGCAGCCCGGAAAGCATGGACCTGAGTCTGACAGGCCTCCCTCCGCCCATGTCCCGGCGTCCCAACAGTGCCTCCACCGCCAAGCCCATCGCCCGCTCCATCTCCGTGGTCACTGGCAGCGAGCCAAGGAGGAAGATGCTGGTGAGTGTTAGGGCTGGGCCTCAGGTCCAGGGGTGTCCAGGGCCCCCTACCTCGGGGTGGCGTCTGACTCCTGGGTAAGCTCCACACCTCAGCAGGCACCTTCATGTCCATCATCCCGTGCATCCCTGGGGCCACCCCGGGGCAGGAAGGACTCGGCTTGTAGACCAGGGAGCTGACTCACCAAGAGGTCAAGACTGGGGTCGGCTGGCCCCAGGCAGAGCCTGGATCTGCCAGCACCAAGCCCTCTGTCCCTCCTGTTCCAGCAACGTTTGGATTTGTGTGATTCCTCTGTAAACGGGGTTGATGTGTGGGGAAGGAGGAGCTCCTGGTGGCCTTGAGATACCAGGCAGGGCGGGGCAGGGCAGGCAGGCCGCAGGAGCTGCGGGACGAGAGCTGCAGGGGGGAGTGAGTGGCCAGGCTCACTGGTTAGAAGGTGATGAGGAGGGTGGTCAGCCTTTGCTGTGGCGCCCGGGCGGGCCTCACGCGCTTCCTCTCGGACCTTCCATCTGCCAGGGGTGAGGAGCTCCCACTTCGTGTGAGAGGCCCAGGACCTGCCCCCGCTCAGCAGGTCAAACCCAGGACCCCCATGCTGCTCCTCTGCCCACCGGTCTACGTGTGACCCAGGAGAGCCTCTCTCTAAATCTGTGTCCAAGCCTGGCCTGGTGCTGCGTGGACTGGCGAGGGTCTAAAACCTTGGCCGCATGGTTGGTTGCTTCCCTCCTTTTGGCAGGAGGCCCCAGGGCCCGGAGGCTCCCGCGCCATCAGCAACCTTCGCAGATCTAACAGTGCCACGCAGGTCAACCAGCCACAAGCCAACCAGGCATGGCCTGGCCCCCTCAGGTAACCTCTGACCCCTCAGGTACCCCCGGCCTGCTCTCTCCTCCCTCTTTTAGCCCTTCTCCCAGCTTCACTGGCGTGAGCACTGGCTGGACGGGGGGCCAGCCCTGGGCGGGGCAGGCGGGACGAGTCTTGGCCCGTCATTTCCTGCGCAGAGATGTGGACCTCAAGGCCACCATCCCCCTGCCTGCTCCTCTTCCTTGTCCTTGCTGCGCTTTCCCTGTGGGTGTTGTGGTGGCCACGGGACAGGTGTGAGCATCTCTTCCAGGCGTGGTCGTCAGATCGGGGCTGAGAAATGATATTTTATGCTGTGGGCTGGGGAGCAGGAGTCTCCACCGGTGACCTGGTCCCTTCTGTCCCCTCGTAAGACGACCCCCGTCTGGGTTCCTGGAGTCGGGCCTCCTGGGCCCAGTGACTATCCCTGCTTGCTGTCCTCTCTGCGACACAGGCCGGAAGAGCCCCCGGACTTCCTGACACTCTTTGAGGGCAGCCCCGGTGCGAGAAAGAGGCCTGCCAGTCTGAGCAAAGCTTCCAGCGAGAAGGGAGCCACGTGGAACGTCCTGGTGAGGCTGCAGCTGAGCTGAGCGGACAGGACGTCACGCGGCCTGCGTCCGCAGGGAGTGACGCCTGGTTCCGGCTTTGTTCTCGCTGCCCCTGCAGGATGGGCCGGCAGGGGGTGGGGGGCATCAGTGTTAGTTAGCCAGCTTTGACCACAGCGGTCAACGTGAGGAGGAGCAGCGAAGAATGTCCCAGCCCTTAGGCCATCCCACTGCTCCCCGTGTGTGCATGGGGCATTGGGGGCAGGGCAGGGGCCCTGGGTCAGTGGCGTGTGCAGCGAGGTCACAGGCTGTCGTCTATGTGCAGGATGACCAGCCCAGGGCCTTCACCTTACCACCCGATGCCCAGAGTCCTGGCACCCTCGACGTGCCGGTGGGCCCGCGGAGGAGAGAGTGCACGGTGCCCCTGGCCCCCAACTTTACCGCCAACAACAGGTGCGCCGGCTGCAGGGCCACACGGCCCCGCCCACCCAGAGCTCCCGGGGGTGGCCGCTTTGTCTTATTTGTGTCTGGACCAGGGTGCCTCGGAACATTTCTGTGGGCAGGTTGCTTAACCCTCCTGGGCCCCAGGATCCTCATTTATACCAAGGGGACAATGGTTGTGTTTGCCCCCCCAGAGTCAGGAGGATTGAGGAATCCAAGATGTGAACCTCAGAGCAGAATCTGCTCAAGAGACGTTGTTGATGTTTGGGGCACACTTTTGTTTTTCCCGGAGTTAAAAATGATCTCTTGTTTTCCTCCTTGGTTCGTCGTCTGTGTGTGGGTCGCTTCTCCCAGACTTGACAAGAGAACCTTAGAACTCCCCTCCAGCAGGCCAGCAGGTGCCCTGCCCGTCCACCCTCCTCCAGAGAAACCTCTCGGAGCCCTGTCTTCTCTTGCCTGGGTCCGAGCTGGCCGCCCTCTGCTAACCCCTCCCTCCTGGTAGGCCCTCCGTTTCCTCCATCTCTAGGGGAGCACATCCTCCCGTAGATTCCTCAGGAAGGATGTGTGGGAGGTAAAGTTTCTAAGACCACATGTGCCTGAACATGCCGTGACTGTTCCACCGACTGAGAGTTCGGCTGGCGCTGAGTTCTAGATGGAAAGCTTTCCTGCCATCTTGAAGCAATTGCTCAGTTTCCGTGGAGAGCTGTTGTGAATTCACTGCCTTCCTGATCCCCAGTCCTTTCACGTGTCTGTTTTCCTCCCTCTAGAAGCAGTTTGAGTCATTTTTTCATTTCTCTGTTGTGGAAGCTCCCAGGGCCAGGCCTTCGACATGGTCCTTTCACTCATCACACTGGGCTTTGGTGTCTGGTCCATGTGCACACTTGTGTTCTTCGGTTCTAGGAAATTACCTCTTGTCATTTCTTTGACAGTTTTCTCCCTTTTCTTTTTCTCCGTTCTTTCTGCGACTGCGGTTATTTGCATGTTGGGCCTCCTGGGTTGATTCTACAAAGTTGGCGTCTTCCCTTCTTTTCTTTCTCTTTAGCTTTGGGATCTGCTTTCTGATAGAGGCACCTAACTGTGTATTTCAACCCTTTGCTCACTTTGTTTCTTCTCCTGTAGCTCCTCTTGTTCTCGAATGTCTCTCCATCCTTCCTCTTTCGTAGCATCTTGTTCTTGTTTCGTCTGTCACGTGTTTGAGGATTCCACGCAGCGGCGGCTGGAGCTGCCTGCACCAGCTCACGAGGCTGACTGTCCTCCTCTGCCTGGCTCTGGTTCCAGGGTGTCTGAAATCAGTCATGGTGGGAATATTGTCACTGACATTGGCAGATGCTGCAGATAAGAGCTTTTCTCTCTAGAGACTTGGCTGTTAAAGATTTATCAGCACAGCCTGACACTGAGTGTACATTTGTTGAAATGTCCTGTTCTTTGCTTGGCCTTATCTCCATCATATTCTGTTTGTTGACTTTTCACATGTGAGTCTTTCACCAAATGTCTGGAATACTGGCTCTGTCAGAATTTAAGAGGGAGGCCCTAAAAGTTGCCTGGAGGCTTTGCTTTGGGGTGATTTTGTGGGGACCAGGCTGCTGTGCTGGGGGCTCCCCACCTGTCTGCATGTGGGACTTTTCTGTGGGGCTGCCCAGTCTCTCCAAGGAGAGATCCTCCTGTCTCCCCCGCGGGGTTATTTGAGGGCCACCAGTTCTGCGGGCCAGCAGGAAGGGGGTGGGGGTGTCCTGGTCCAGTGCACAGGCTCTCACCTGGAGACCTAGCTGCTTCTCTTCTGCAGGAGGAGGGCCGGGGCAGGGTGGGCTTGGTGCCTGATGCTCAGAGTGAGGCAGGGGTGCAGGCGCAGCTGCTGCTTTGGAAGAGCCAGGTGCCCTTGCTTCCTGCACCTCCCTGGCTTCTAGGGTGCAGACCAGCCGCCTCGTGGCCCCTGCGGCATCCAGGTTTCCCGTCACTCGCTTTGCGAGTCACCCACCGCTGGGCCCTCTGTTCCTCGTCCTCAAGAACTTTGTGGACATCTCTTTGCCGCTGTCTCGTCTTCTCATCCTTGTGTGTTTGTACGTTTTTTATCCCTTCTAGCGGGTTTGAGAGGGGGAGAGAGAAAACAGTGTGTATTCCATCCATCACGTGTAACTGGCAGGGGAAGGTCCCTTCTCTGCTGAGTCTGTAACCGTTCCCCCACCCTGTCGCAGGCATGTCCGAAGTCAGGGGCTGCAGTTTTCACCCTCAAACCTCGGGTTCTGCTTGGTGGAATGCCCTGGTGGAGCTTTCCCGGGTCCCAAGAAGGGCCCCACCGGCAGGGACACTGAGACGACACCACAGTGAGCCCTGGCATCAACAGCGTGACTCGGGGGTCTTTCCCAGAGCCTGACCCCCCCCCTGCCCCGGTCTCTCCTGGCAGGAGCAACAAGGGCGCCGTGGGCAACTGCGTCACCACCATGGTGCACAACCACTACACCCCCTCGGAGAAGGTGCCGCCCCCCAAGAGCTCCAACCACATGGCTCCCTCCCTCAAGTAAGGCCTTGGCTCCAGCCTTGCACGGTGCCCCACCTGGGCCACACGGGCGGGCCCGGGCTCACGCCAGCCTGAGGTCCTCCCGAGGAAGCCGCAGCCCCCCCCTGAGTCTCCGGTCCCTGGCTAAGACCAAAGCCAAGGGGGGTCTCGAGGAGGGCTGAGCTGAGCTGAGCAGAGCAGCCCCTAGTCCGTCACCCCCACATCCACTGCATGGTGTGCTCAGGTCGGTGACGGCCTATGGGTGTCTTGAGTCACCATCTGGCTCTGGGATCCTGTGACATTTGAGACCTTTCTGCTGTTTTAAATGCAGTGCCCATTAACCCTGGGTGCCACCATACGGGCTCTGGTGGGGGCCGAGTAGGTGACCCCGGCAATGACCAGCAAGTCAGAACAGGGAACAGGACGTGTGGGTGCCTCCTCCCAGGCCCCAGGCCCCGGGACCAGGCCGAGCCGTCCCCCGGGGGCCAGGAGGCGGGGGCCGTGTCAGGAGGCTGTGAGCCTTTCTCTGCCCTCCCGGCCAGCAACATCATCAAGGCAGCCACGGACGAGGGCGAGGGCAGCAGCCTCGGGAAGCCGCAGAAGAACGCGGCCCGCAGCAACCACACGGTCCAGAACAACTCGGGGGGCAGCGCCGGCCAGCTCAGACGGAAGGAGGTGACCGAGGAGGAGGCTGAGAGGTGACCGCAGCCCGGGCTGGGAGGAGGCCGGAGGGACCAGTGAGAGAGACTTCTGTTTAAGAGTTGTTTTAAGATATGTAGGCTGAAAAGACCACCCGTACAATTCTTTTTATATAAAACGTCAAGAAAGGTAAATCTGCAGAAACAGAAAGTAGAGCGGTGGCTGCCTGGGGCCAGGGGAGTGCTTTGGGTGGCGATGGAAGCGTTCTCAAACCGGATCATGCTGGCGGTCGTACAACTCTGTAAATTTACTAAAAATCATTGAATCGTATACTCAAAATGGGTGAATTTTATAAGTATGTAAACCATACCTCAGTAAAACTGTTAGTTAAAAAGACATTAAGCAGAAAGAAGATATAAAACTGAAAAACTCCAAGCAACTGATGGAGCCGCCCCTAGAACCTTGCCCCAGGGGAGCGCGGAGGGTGGGCACGGTGAGATCTGCTGCTGCGGCCCCAGGTCTGTGACGTTGTGCCCCGTCAGGAACCACTTAGCGTTCAGAGGCTGGGCTTGGAGAGCCTCACCTGGCTGAGCCGTCACCGCTGCTGTCCCAGAAGAGCTTGGGACTGGGCCCTGGAAGTGGGCAAGCGGGACGAGCTGGGTGAGGCCCGGGTGTCCCCACCAGGGCTCCCCTCTGCGTGCATGTCCCATGGCTGGTGACATCCTAGATGGTCCATTAGCACCTTTGCTGAGTGAATCAGCAAAGTGTCCCTGAGGGCCAAGGTGAAGGCTTTGGGTTTAACCCGCTTTACTGAGTGTAGTTTACGTACAACAAGACGTGCCCTCTTTAGGGCACAGGTCTATGAGTTTGATGCACGTGCGGACGGAATGATGTCACCCCCTGGGATCCCCTCGCATGCCTCTCACCCAGCCCCTTCCGGCCGAGACCCTGGCCACACCAGCCTGTCCCCTGCAGCTTGCCTTCCCTAGCAGGCCCTGACGAGAGCACCGGCCTGGGGCCTCGTGTGCCTGGCCTGCAGAGTCCCTGGTTTGTTGCTGTTTGTCTGTGAGTAATGTCGCTGTCAGGAGCACACAGTGCTCACCCATAGGTGGTGGGCCTTTGGGTTACTTTCTGTTTCTAGCAATTGTGAATAACCTGTGCGGA
>NW_021146103.1:0-34186 GCF_002837175.3 Physeter macrocephalus
TGCCAGCTTCCCCAGCCAGCCCTTGTGCCGTCCGGGTTGGAACATGTGCTGAGGCACGTCCATCTAGAGGCCACGCATCCTCCAGGGGAAAGATGTCACATAGATGAAGTACACAGCTAAACCTCCACTATCGCTGGAGTGAGCTGTTCACTCGTCTCTTTTATCAAGTCTTTTCACTGAAGCTTCCTGGAAGTCCAGAAATTGACCCTTGGAGCTTTGTTCTTCCCTTTCTACCAGAATTCCTCAGGAGTTAGATATCCCTTCTAAGTCCCTGCCCCAAACAGACGTGCGGGTGGGGGTCAACAAAGGTGAAGCAGTGTGTGGAAACAGTGACCACTGCCCTCCAGCCAGGAGACCTGGGTGTCCTATTAGGGAGGTGGGATTGGAATGTGACTCCAGGAAGTGAACAGCCCAGGACAATCCGCCTGGATAATAGAAATGAGAGTCCAGGGAGCAGGCACCTGCCTGTAGGCACAGCCAGACTGGATTCAAAGCAGGCCTGTGTAGCTGGTGCTTTGCCTCATGCAGACTCCCCAGCCTTCCAGCTCTATGAACCTGACTTTAAGTGGTTTTTATGGAGGTTTCACAGGCTTGGTAGATCAAATCATTGGCCTTTGGTGATTAATTGAATCACCAGCTCCTCTCCCCTCCCTGAAGATTGGGAGGGTGGGGCTAAAAGCTCCAAACTTCTAATGAAGGCTTGGTCTTTCTGGCCACCAGCCCCAGCCAGAAGCATCTAGGGGTTGCTCATTAGAACAAAAGACGCTCCTATCACTCTGGAGATTCCAAAGGTATTTTAGGAGCTGTGTGCCAGGAATCGGGGACAAAGCCCAAATATATATTTATCACAAAGGCAAATTTGCATTTTTATGTGAACTTTCTGGATTTTCAAATAGTTGGCAACAAATCCTGATGGATACTGTGATGATCAGACAAAACTGTTTTGAGATCATAAAACATCAATGCTAGATATTACCTTATGGCCATCTAGTCTCACCAAAACTTTTGTGAACACATTTTTTCCTCTACTGTGAGTGACACATCAATGCTGTAAAAGCAAAAATCATGCAATGGGAAGGAAGTCTTCCTCTCCCCCAAGACCTCTAGCAGAAAGAAACTTTTCAGCAGTTTCTATGTATACTTCCAGGTGTGTGTGTGTGTGTGTGTGTGTGTGTGTGTGTGTGTGTGTGTGTGTGTATATACACCACTTGGCATCCTGTCTTTTCAGGTAACAGCACATCTCAGCTTTATCAGCACCTAGAGATCTCAACACGTTTTATAATATCTGTATGGGGTTTATGGGATGGTCTACCCTAATTCCAATTAACCAATTTCCCATTGGGTATCTCCAATTTTTTTTTTTCTATTATGAATTGTACTACAGCAAACAGACACACAAACATGTGCAACTATGCCTGTAGCATAAACATCTGCAAGCAGGATTGCTGGGAAAGTGTGTGTGTGTCTTTTCAACATTTTTTAATACTGCCAACCTGTCCTCACAATCATCAGACCAGGACACGGTTTGCTCCGCCATCTTGTCTGGGTGGATGTTGACCCTGCATTTTTCATCCTGTGTGTGTGTGTGTGTGTGTGTATATACACCACTTGGCATCCTGTCTTTTCAGGTAACAGCACATCTCAGCTTTATCAGCACCTAGAGATCTCAACACGTTTTATAATATCTGTATGGGGTTTATGGGATGGTCTACCCTAATTCCAATTAACCAATTTCCCATTGGGTATCTCCAATTTTTTTTTTTCTATTATGAATTGTACTACAGCAAACAGACACACAAACATGTGCAACTATGCCTGTAGCATAAACATCTGCAAGCAGGATTGCTGGGAAAGTGTGTGTGTGTCTTTTCAACATTTTTTAATACTGCCAACCTGTCCTCACAATCATCAGACCAGGACACGGTTTGCTCCGCCATCTTGTCTGGGTGGATGTTGACCCTGCATTTTTCATCCTAGGAGATATATATATATATATATATATTTTTTTTTTTTTTTTTTTTTTTTTTTCAGCCGCTCCGTGGCATGTGGGATCCTCCCGGACCGGGCCACGAACCCGTGTTCCCTGCATCGGCAGGCGGACTCTCAACCACTGCGCCACCAGGGAAGCCCTTGGAGAGAATTTTTACACATAAGGGACTTGACTTCATGTGTCATGTTCCCCCATCCCAACCCAGTTTGTTGTTTTTTGTTTGTCATGTGGTTTTTTCTTCCTGCAGAAATTTAACATTTTCATGCAGTCATACTTATCTATCACTCATTTTCTTTCTGACTTCTGTTCTCTGTATCTGGTTGGTATCTTTTGTATTTTTGCCATGCTTAGAAAGTTTTGTTCCACTCTTGAGATGACTTACGAAAGATATTGATTGAAGGTTTTTTCTGGTTTGGGTTTTTTCTGGTTTGGGTTTTTTCTGGTTTGGGTTTTTTTGGCCTTTGATCCTTCCAAAAGTGTGTCCTGGAAGCTGTGTGAAAAGGTTTGGATTAATGTTTTCCAAGATCCAGCCACACCATCTGTTCAATAAACAGCTTTGTACATTGGGTTTGAAACACCACCTTTATCATGCCACACTCCCTTATGTGCTGGCACTTAGCTCTGCAGTCTCAGTTCTGTCCCTGTATCTGTCTGCCTATTCTTGTTCCAGCCAGATTCTTTTACGGGCCAATAAACCGAGACCTAAAAGTCTGGAAAGGACAGGGAGTCCAGGATGGAAGCCAGGCTCCAGGAACTGATCCATGAGCAGCTGCTGGGTGCTGGGTAACCAGAGGGGGTGCAGACGCCCTTCCTGCCCCACAAAGTCAGAAGACAGAGTTTTATAGGGCTCTATAAAACTCTCAGACGCCACATGGAAACTCCAGATGGGCTCTGAGGACTAAGGGACAGGGACGGGAAGGAGCTCTAAGTCCCCGAGGACATTGCTGACCACCCAGACCTGGGGGCCCTGGAGGGCTGCCTTCCAGCGGGTCCAGGGGCAGGGCCACCACGGTGACAAACGTACAGGACAGTAGGGAAAAACCAGATGAGGGTGGGTGGACCCCAGGGTAAACTTCCCCTTTCCCTCGTCAAAGCATGTGTTCCAGCAAAGGTAATCTGCTGCCTAGGGAAAAAAATCTGTGTCCTTTTTTTGTGTGGAACCAGGGTGTTCTGAGCTCATTTCCCAAGCTGCAGGGATGGGCAGGTGGCACCTCTCACATCCTTAGTCCTCCAGCTCCAGGGGGCACTGCTGACTTCTCTTCTTTCAATGTCACAACTTTCTGGTAACTTTTAATTTTATCTATCTATATATATTTGGCCACGCCACATGCCTTTCGGGGTCTTAGTTACCTGATCAGGGATTGAACCTGAGCCCCGGCAGTGAAAGCACTGAGTCCTAACCATTGGACAACCAGGGACTCCCATAATTTTATCTTTTTTTTTTTAAATTATTTTATTTATTTATTTTATTTTTGTCTGCGTTGAGTCTTCGTTGCTATGCGTGGGCTTTCTCTAGTTGGCGGTGCACGGGCTTCTCATTGCGGTGGCTTCTCCTGTTGCGGAGCACGGGCTCTAGGTGCGCAGGCTTCAGTAGTTGTGGCGCACGGGCCCAGCTGTTCCGCGGCACGTGGGAGCTTCCTGGACCAGGGCTCGAACCCGTGTCCCCTGCATTGGCAAGCAGATTCTCAACCACTGCACCACCAGGGAAGCCCAATTTTATCATTTTTAAAGTTGCAAGAATAGTACAAGGAATACTCACGTGCCCTTTATTCAGATATTCTATGTACTTTTTGCCTATTTCTGTTATCATTCTCACTCTCTCTTCCTTTCTCTCTCTCCAGACACACACACACATATATATGTATGCATATTTTTTATCTGAGCCATTTATTGAAATTTTATTGAGGTATAGTTGATTTACAATATTATATAACTTTCCGGTGTACAACATAGTGATTCACAATTTTTAAAGATTATACTCCATTTATAGTTGTTATAAAATATTGTCTATATTCCCTGTGCTATACAATATATCCTTGCAGCTTATTTGTTTTATGCATAATAGTTTATACCTCTTAATCTCCTGCCCCTATCTTGCCCCTCCCAACTTCCTTCTCCCCACTGGTAACTACTAGTTTGTTCTCTAGATCTGTGAGTCTGTTTCTTTTTTGTTATATTCACTAATTTGTTTTACTGTTTAGATTCCACAGATAAGTGATAACACACAGTATTTGTCTTCCTCTGACTCATTTCACTTATGCCCTCCAAGTCCATCTATGTTGCTGAAAATGGCAAATTTTCATTCTTTTTTTGTAGCTGAGTAGTATTCCATTCTGTCTATATACGTGTGTGTGTGTATATATATCACATCTTCTTTACCAGTCATCTGTTGTTGGACACTTAGGTTGCTTCCATATCTTGGCAATTATAAATAATGCTGTTGTGAACATTGAGGTGCATGTATCTTTTCGAATTAATGTTTTCATTTTCTTCAGGTATATATCCAGGAATGGAATTGCTGGGTCATATGGTAGTTCTATTTTCAGTTTTTTGAGGAACCTCCATACTGTTTTCCACAGTCGCTGTACCAATTCACATTCCCACCAACAGTGTAGGAGGATTCCCTTTTCTCCACATCCTTGCCAACATTTGTTTGTGGTCTTTTTGATGATAGCCATTCTGACAGGTGTGAGGTGATACCTCATTGTGGTTTTGATTTGCATTTCCCTGATGATTAGTGATGTTGAGCATCTTTTCATGTGCCTGTTGGCCCTCTGTATGTCTTCTTTGGAAAAATGTCTGTTCAGTTCTTCTGCGCATTTTTTAATAGGCTCGTTTGTCTTTATGATGTTGAGTTGTATGAGCTGTTTATATATTTTGGATATTAACCCCTTACCGATCATATCATTTACAAATATTTTCTCCCATTCAGTAGGTCGTCTTTTCATTTTGTTGATGGTTTTCTTTGCTGTGCAAAAGCTTTTAAATGTGATTAGGTCCCAGTAGGGTTTTTTTTTGCCTCATTACATTCTTATCCTGAAAGATCCAAAGAATCCAGATAAAGCCCAAATACCCCCTCCTCATGTTCCCAATGCCACTTCCCTCCCCAGAGGGAAGCAGAGGTGTTAGGTGTGGAGCCTCCCCAAACTTTTTCTCTGCATTCACACACTCGTGTGCACACACAGAAACATGTCATTTTGTGAGTAAGGTAATGCTGCTGAGATGGTCCTACATAGTATCGTTGAGCACCTTGTTCTTTGTCAGGTAATAGTATGTCTTGGAGATGTCCCCCGTTATAAACACAGACCTCTTTCTAATGATGGTCGGCTGCTCAGATGTACTTACTCCCTACTGATGAATATTTAGGCTATTACCTATTTTCGCTATAGTCAATCATTCTTGAACTGCTAGCTATTCAGAGCGGGCGAGAGAGGGGTGTGGTGGATGGTGGGTGGACCCAGCTGGCTCCTTGGGAACTGAATGCACACACCCCCCTGTGCGTGGGAGCAGTGGCAGAGGAAGCGTGTCCTACCTGTGGATGTCACTGTCCTGTCAGTCGAGGTGTTAGCCCCAAGGATAAAATCCCAGGGCTTTCCGGGACGAATCCAGACGTCAGGTGGAGCCCAGGACAGGGTAGACAAAGGAGAGAAACAAAAACACAGAACAAAAACTGGTTTGGGGAGCTCTTACTCTTCATTTTGGTTGGGAGTTGTCACTTTTGTTTCACCGTCTCAGCAGACTGGGGGCCAGACTCTGGGTATCACGCGTGGCGTGGACCTGGGCCAGACCTTCCCTGGAACCGCTCGATCCAGGCCAGGGGCAGGCCATGGAGAGTTGCACGCGTGTTCAGAGCAGTGAGGGGAATGGACCCTGGCCGGGGTGGGTGGACAAACGGAGGCGCTGCTGGGCACAGGGAAAACTGAGGCCGGCGAGAATGGGAAGCAGCTGGGCTCTTGGGAGAAGTTTCACAAGTCGGGGTGCATGCTGGCGGCGGGGGTTCAGGTGTCATCAGGACTCCCGGAAGACTGTTTTCAAAATAATCTGCAGCAGGAGGGAAAAATACAAAAGCTCCAGAGGTGGAGAGGCTCTTGTGAGGATCTCTTGGGAGAAATTTGATTAAAGAAACAGGCTACATTTTCGATCACAGAAAAGTAATTTAAATGAGTCCTTTCCCACCTCTCATTTGAAATGTTGCCCACTCATTGCTCGTTTTCGTATGACCCATGAGCTAAGAATGGCTTTACTTTTTTTTTTTTTTTTTTTTTTTTCCGGTACGCGGGCCTCTCACTGTTGTGGCCCCTCCCGTTGCGGAGCACAGGCTCCGGACGCGCAGGCTCAGCGGCCATGACTCACGGGCCCAGCCGCTCCGCGGCATGTGGGATCCTCCCGGACCGGGGCACGAACCCGTGTCCCCTGCATCGGCAGGCGGACTCTCAACCACTGTGCCACCAGGGAAGCCCGGGCCTTCCAAATCTAAAATATTTATTAGGTTTCTTTAAGAGATGTCATTTATTGGGTGCTTGTTTTTCCCCAGTTAAAAAAAAGTAATACATGTTCATGGTAGAAAATGTGGAAATTGATTTTTTAAATCCATTGTAACACCACTGGTAAACGGTTTTTTCGGATGCATATATATGCCTCTAAGGGTCTAGCTATCTATGTATCATAAAACTAGGAAGATACTAGGCCAGTTAATTTTTGTGTTTTTGCTCTTACCTCTGAAGCAATTTGACATGTCCTAACTAATTTTCACAAACTTCACTCTGTTACCTGATTATATCATAATTTAATCTCGGGCTTCCCTGGTGGCGAAGTGGTTGGGAATCTGCCTGCCAATGCAGGGGACACGGGTTCGAGCCCTGGTCCGGGAAGATCCCACATGCCGCAGAGCAACTAAGCCCGTGAGCCACAACTACTGAGCCTGCGGTCTGGAGCCTGTGCTCCGCAACGGGACAGGCCACGACAGTGAGAGGCCCGCGCACTGCGATGAAGAGTGGCCCCCGCTTGCTGCAACTGGAGAACGCCCTCACACAGAAACGAAGACCCAATACAGCCAAAAATAAATAAATAAATAAATTTATTTTTTAAAATAATAATAATAATTTAACCTCATTAGACGTTTAGGTTATTTCCAAGTTTAGAACATTAACAAAGCTATAGAGACTATCTTTCTGTGTTTCTCTGATTATCCTGAAGACAAATTCCAAGCAGCAGAATTACTGGGTCAGTGGGTTTGGGTCCATATTGCCAGGCTGTACTCCCGAAACATCAGGCCAACGTGTGCTCCCACCTGCAGGATGGGGGAGGCCCCCTTCACTGTGTCTTCCCCAGCACTGGGCACTATTATAACTAGAACATTTCCTGTGAGAGGTGGGAAAGGACTCATTTTCAGTTACATTTCTTTCTTTTTTTAAAAAAGATTTTTTGGATGTGGACCACTTTTAAAGTCTTTATTGAATCTGTTACAATATTGCTTCTGTTTTATGTTTTGGTATTTTGGCTGCGAGACACGTGGGATCTTAGCTCCCCGACCAGGAATTGAACCTGCACCCCCTATATTGGAAGGCGAAGTCTTAACCACTGGACCGCCAGGGAAGTCCCATTTCAGTTACATTCCTATGATCACTAAAGCAGCTTACTTTTCCCCCATGTTTACTGGCCATTTATATTTCTTTTTGAATTATCACTTATTTTTTGTCCATTTTTTCTATTCATTTCTGTTCTTAAAGAGAAATAAGACCTGCTCTTTTTAAGTGGTACAAACTATTGATACTATGTATAAAATAAATAAGCTACAAGGTTATATTGTACAGCACAGGGAATATAGCCAATATTTTATAATAACTTTAAATGGAGTATAGGCTATATAAAAATATTAAATGACTATGTTACACACCTGAAACTAATATAATATTGTAAATCAACTAAATTTCAATTTAAAAAAAGAACTGTTCCTATTGATTTGAAAGTGCTCTTTGTGTGGTAAGGATATTAACTATGTGAATTAAAACTGAACGCTATTAAAGCCTTATGGAGGGACTTCCCTGGTGGCATAGTGGTGAAGAATCCGCCTGCCAATGCAGGGGACACGGGTTCAAGCCCTGGTCCAGGAAGATCCCATGTGCCGCGGAGCAACTAAGCCCATGCGCCACAACTACTGAGCCTGTGCTCTAGAGACTGTGAGACACAATTAATGAGCCTACATGCCACAACTACTGAAGCCAGTGTGCTACAACTACTGACCAGCGCGCTTAGAGCCCGTGCTCCACAACAAGAGAAGCTGACGCAATTAGAAGCCCGTGCACTGCAACGAAGACCCAATGCAGCCAAAAATAAATAAATAAATAAATAAATAATTTTTAAAACTATTTTTTTTAAAAGTCCTATTGAGGTGGCAACTAATTGGGAGTGGGGGGGAGGGGGAATTGGAGGAAGGTGGTAAAAGGTACAAACTTCCAGTTGTAAGATAAATAAGCACTAGGGATGTAATGTACAACATGATAAATGTAATTAACACTGCTCTATGTTATATATGAAAGTTGTTAAGAGTAAATCCTAAGAGTTCTCATCACAAGGGAAAAATATTTTTTTCTTTTTCTTTTCTTTTGTATCTGTGAGATGATGGATGTTCACTAAACCTATTGTGCTTCATTTCATGATGTTTGTAAGTCAGATCATTATGCTGTACACCTTAAACTTATACAGTGCTGGATGTCAATTATATCTCAATAAAACTGGAGGAAAAAGAAGTAAATATATATATAAAAAAATAAAGTTAATCAGGTACCCAGTTTCCCAGAAAAAAAAGAAAAAAAGTAACTGTATATTTTCCGGGTCCATGGCAAATATTTTCCCCAATCTAGCCTTTGACTTTTTTAAAACAATTTTTTTTTTTTTTTTTTGTGGTATGCGGGCCTCCCTCTGTAGTGGCCTCTCCCGTTGCGGAGCACAGGCTCGGGACGCGCGGGCTCCGCGGCCATGGCTCACGGGCCCAGCCGCTCCGCGGCATGTGGGGTCCTCCCGGACCGGGGCACGAACCCGCGGCAGGCGGACGCGCAACCACTGCGCCACCAGGGAAGCCCCTAAAACAATTTTTAAATTGAAGTATAGTCGGGACTTCCCTGGTGGTCCAGTGGTTAAGACTCCATGCTCCCAGTGCAGGGGGCCCAGGTTCGATCCCTGGTCAGGAAACTAGATCCCACATGCCACAACTAAGAGCATGCATGCCACAAGTAAGACCCGGTGCAGCCAATAAATAAGTAAATTTTTTTAAGATAAATAAATAAATTGAAATATAGTTGATTTACAATGTTTCAGGTATACAGTAAAGTGATTAAGTTATATATATATATAATATACATATTCTTTTTCAAATTCTTTTCCAATATAGGTTATTACAAGATATTGAATATAGTTCCCTGTGCTATACAGTAGGTCTTTGTTGGTTTTCTGTTTCATATATAGTAGTGTGTATAGGTTAAACCCAAATTCCTAATTTATCCCCCCCGCTTACCCTTTGGTAACCATAGTTTGTTTTCTTTGTCTGTGAGTCTATTTCTGTTTTGTAAATAAGTTCATTTGTATCATTTTTTTCTTTTAATGTTTTTTTAATTTCGTTTTTGGCTGTGTTGGGTCTTCATTGCTGAGCACAGGCTTTCTCTAGTTGCGGCGAGCGGGGGTTACTCTTCGTCGTGGTGCGTGGGCTTCTCATTGTGGTGGCTTCTCTTGTTGTGGAGCACGGGCTCTAGGTGCGCGGGCTTCAGTGGTTGTGGCTCACGGGCTTAGCTTCTCCGCACGGGCTTAGCTGCTCCGCGACATGTGGGATCTTCCTGGACTAGGGATCAAACCCCTGTCCCCTGCATTGGCAGGCGGATTCTTAACCACTGCGCCACCAGGGAAGTCCCTGTATCCTTTTTTAAGATTCCACATATAAGTGATATCATGAGATATTTGTCTTCCTCTGTCTGATTTACTTCACTTAGTATGATAATCTCTAGATCCATCCATGTTGCTGCAAATGGCATTATTTCATTCTTTTTTATGGCTGACTAATATATATACCACATCTTTATCCATTCATCTGTTGATAGACATTTAGGTTGCTTCTTGGCTATTATAAATAGTGCTGTTATGAACACTGGGGTGCACGTATCTTTTTGAATTATAGTTTTCTCCAGGTATATGCTCAGAAGTAGGATTGCTGGATCATATGGAAACTCTATTTTTAGTTTTTTAAGGAAACTCCATGCTGTTCTACATAGTGGCTGTATCAATTTACATTCGCACCAACAGTGTAGGAAGGTTCCTTTTCATCCTTAGACTTTTAAAAGGATTCTCCACATTAAAATTGTAATAAACATTTATGCGGCCAACTCCATCCCTCCTTTCCCAACGGAGTTGGTGTTGCTTTTATGCTTACACACCAACAGGCTAATACCTTCTCATACCTGCCTGTCCCCATCCACACCACAGCCCCACGCAGATCCCACCTGTGTGCCCAGGACCAGCCTCTGCAGATCACCTGGGGCTGTTTCAGAGGGAGGGGAAGTACAGGAAGCAAGCGTGGCACTCAATCCCTATCGTCAAGTCCCCCAACCTCCTGGACGCCAAAGAGCCAGCGAGGTGACTCCCCATGCCCCCTGCCTGGCCACCTCGCCTTACGTGTAGGGGCTACGGCAGGACGCGTTCTGTCCACGGCGAAGGGACGCGCCCCACCTGGGTGAGCACGTAGTCCTTCTGGGTTAGGTTCCAAAGGATTTCAAAGTGATCCACATCATGGAGCTCTTCAAAGGAGGCTTTCCACCCTCCTCGGCGCAGAGTCTGAGTAGGAGAAACGAGGGAGGAGGAAGCATGAGGCTGCGGGGGGGTGGGGGGAGAGGGGCTCTCGCAGCTGCCTGGCACATACCAGGTGCTAAGTATTTATTGAAGAAATGACTGGTATCGGGGGGTCCGTTTGGGTGAGATAAACAGGAAGATAATAAGATTGCATGACCCTCAACCTCGAGCCAAAAGCGGGGTGCTGGGGGGTACCTGATAAAATTCCCTGGACTGTCGGTGGAATTCGGGGCTGTCGTGCTGGCCCACGGTCACCAGGATGCGGCAGGCTGGATCCACAGGCTGTGTCGGGGCTGTCTTCAGGCGCCACTGTGGGCTGTTCCTTTGAGCATCCTCCCTGGTGCAGGGAGTAAGTGTGGTCAGGACAGAGAGCAGCCTTTGCTGCACCCCTGGCCCTCCTCGCAGGCTGCAGCCCAGCTGGGGGACGAGGGGACAAGTGACTCACAGGGTTGTGAGGAGAGGGGCGTTCTCAGAGGTGTGCATGACAGGCTCCAGGTCATAGATCCCACTCACCAGGAAGAAGCCTGGGAAGGTAAAGAACAGTCACAGAGCCAGGCTGCAGGTGGGGCAAGAGGGGACCAGCCCGCCTCCAGGGCCAGTGGGGCAAGACCAGGGTAGGGGGGCAGAGAAGAAGCAAAGCAGGCCCTGCTCCCCAGGCTCGAAGCCCCGAGGTCAAGCTACTCACAGCTGTTGAAATTTCAAGCAGCTGTTACAGAGCCTCAGGCCCATCAGGGGAGGGTGAATGCTGCCCGGCCAGGCTCAGTCCCCGTGGAAACCTTTGAGGTTGGGCGTGACTCCATGCTCGGTCCAATTGGCCAGGAGCATCATGGCGGCGAGGTGGGCCCCAGCTGAGTGTCCGCACAGGTAAATTCCCCTTGGGTGGGTCAGAGCAGAGAGCTGGGTTTGCATTCAGTATAACCAAAGCAACAGGCCAGTATCAAGGAGTCCCAATTTGCCCTCTGTTCCAAAGCCAGAGGGGGCAGTTGGGCTGCACCCAAGAAGCTTAATCTACTGTCCGCCCACTCAGTCTGACAAAAGGAAAATCTACAGTGATACCCACTGGTTGCCTGGATACTGTTTCTGGACAAACACGATGCTCTGGGTCACCTGGTCTACCATCTGGTCCAGGGTGCCTGTGCAGAGGGTAGGAGCTATGTCAGGCTCCGCTGGGGGCCCTCTCCCCTCCAAAGCCCACCAGCCCTTGCATCTGCAGGACTACCCTCATTACCTTTGGGGGCAATGTCATAAGCCACTATCACCACAGCCACTCCCTGTGCTGTCAGTGGGCTGACCATGAAGGCTGACGAGTCTTTACTGCAGAAGGAGACAAAGACATGACAACTGGAGGCCACTTGGCCACTAGGCTGCTTCTGTGTCCTGTCCACCCAGAGCACTGTCCCTCTCTGACCTGGTGCAGTAAGGGAAGAAGGGAGGCTTTGTCCTTACCACATCACATGCCAGCTATGGGACCCTAGAGACTATATTTAACCTCTGAGCCTGATTTCCTCCTCTGTAAAATAGGAACAATTATGTTCTTTCTCTTAGGGTGCTGTTTTTGAGACTTGAAGGAGGTGAGACATGTAGAGAGCTTCACAAAGCAAAGGGTAAAAATGCAATAAACGTAGCATTAAGATGATATGCTTGAAGGGCAGTAGATCCTATAACAGGCAACTCCTTAGTAACATCCTAGGGAACAACAGTGTCCCTGAAGATCCCGAATTCCCCTCTGCTTATCTTAGGATGACCCGTGGTCCCAGTTTGCCTGGGACTCTCTCTGTTTTTTACCACTGAAAGCCCCAGGTCCTTGGAAACCACTCACTTCTGAGCAAACAGGGATGGTTAGTCACTGTGGTTTTCCATTTGATTAGAGTAGACTGAACAGGCTTTTCACTGGGTATAGTGGATCCAATAGTGTCCCCCCACAAAAACATGTCCCAATCCTAAACCCCAGTACCTGCAAATGTGACCTTATTTGAAATAGGGGCTATGCAGATATAATTCAGAATCTTGAGATGGCATCATCCCAGATTTAGGATGGGCCTTAAATCAAATGACTGGTGACATTGTAAAAGAAAGGAGAGGGAGGATTGAAATACAGACACACAAAGACCATGTGAAGATGAAAGTTGAGGTTGAAGTGATGCGGTCACAAGGCGAGAAAGACCCGGACCCCCCAGAAGCTGCAAGAGGTAAGAAGGGGTCCACCCCCAGAGCCTTCGGAGGGAGCGCGGCCCTGCCCACACCTTGATGAATTTCAGACTTCTGGCCTCCAGAACTGTGAGGTAAGACATTTCTGTTGCTGGAGCCCCCAAGTTTGTGGTAAGTTGCTGCAGCAGCCCTAGGAAATGAAGAGCCCAGGCAAAGATGAATCTCCCTTTTTCTCCATTCATCCAAATCCCCCGACTCACCTTCCGCTCTGCCAGTATCCTCCGTGAAAAAACACGAGGAACGGCAAGGCTGTAGGACAAAACAAAGGGCGTGTGGGCCGAGGCAGGGCTCCCAGCTGAGATCTATGGGGGACCACTAGCCCCCGCTTACCTTCAGACACTGCCTCAGGAAAGTAGATGTCCAGTTTCTCCGCTTCGCCGTCTCCATAGGGGACATCGAGCAGGTTCCTCCCGGTGGCCTGGGCCCTCTTGGTAACTGTCTCCAGAAATGCACAAGTCGCTGTCAGCACAACCTCAGGAAGTAGCAACCTCTATTTTATTTCAGGCAGAAACCTCTTTGCCGAAAGCCCCTTTGGGTTGACCAGTTAGCTCCAGCTATCAGTGCTTCCCCAAGTCCTCATGGTAATCGGGGCTGGGGTCTGAAGCATCCCACAGGTGCACAGTTACAAAGAAATCAGGCTGGCCCATCCAAGTGGGGGCCAGTACTATCTGTGACATCTGTCTCTGGTGAGCTGGCAGTTCTGATAGGCACCATTTCGACCACTACTTTATTACATGCTTATTATGTGTTTTACACTTGGCTATGTGCTCTGGGAAGTATAAACTTTTCCAAGTATTTGGAAAAATAACCTTCTAGGAACTAAGATATAAAATCACTTGAGGGACTTCCCTGGTGGCACAGTGGTTGAGAATCCACCTGCCAATGCAGGGGACACGGGTTCGAGCCCTGGTCCGGGAAGATCCAACATGCCGCGGAGCAACTAAGCCCGTGTGCCACAACTACTGAGCCTGCGTGCCACAACTACGGCAGCCCGTGTGCCTGGAGCCTGTGCTCCAGAACAAAGAGAAGCCACCGCAATGAGAAGCCCGCACACCGCAACAAAGAGTAGCCCCCACTCGTTGCAACTAGAGAAAGCCCGTGCACAGCAACGAAGACCCAACGCAGCCAAAAAATAAATAAATAATTTTTTTAAAAAAATCACTTGAAATAAATAGATAATAAAACAATATGAATATATAATTGAGCACCATGATGGGAGAGGTCAGATGGATGTGAAAATTGGCTAGGACTGGGGTCGGGACAAAGGAGGAAGTACATTTACATAATTTACCTTAAGTAAATTAAATACCAAAGGCAAAGGCCTAGAGGTGGGATGGGACTCTGTATGTTCATGTTGCAGTAAACAATGCCCCCTCAAGGCCCCACTTCAATCACTGAAACCCAGGAAGCTCAGCTCCCTCCACCACTGGGTGCCAGAGAGTGTAAACTGGTAAGTTCTTCCTGGGGGTCAACTTGGAAATATGTATCAAAGCCCAAGAAGATCATATTCCTTGATGCATAAGTCCTTATCCATACATTTATTATAAGGAAATAATCAGAAATATTCTTAAGGACTTGTTTTAAAGATGCCCACACTAATGCTATTTATGACAGCAAAACATTGGACACAGCCCAAGTGATCTACAATAGAAAACAGGTAAAATACATTATGGTATATCCCCTTTCTCTCCTGTATTTATTTATTTATTTATTTATTTATTTTATTATTATTATTTTTTTGCGGTACGCGGGCCTCTCACTGTTGTGGCCTCTCCCGTTGCGGAGCACAGGCTCCGGACGCGCAGGCTCAGCAGCCATGGCTCACGGGCCCAGCCGCTCCGCGGCATGTGGGATCCTCCCGGCCCGGGGCACGAACCCGCGTCCCCTGCATCGGCAGGCGGACTCTCAACCACTGTGCCACCAGGGAAACCCGAATATGGGAGTTTTAGAGCAGTGAACACAAATTGGGAGGCAGTATCTGCCAGAACCAGTGGACAAGCTGGAGAAGCTGGGAGAGGTCAGTGGGGTGGGGTTCTGGGGCTCAGTCACAGTGAGTTCATAGCCAAATCTCTGATAACCAAAGTCAGAGAAAAACCAAGTTTCCCAGGAGGAGGGAGTGGAAACCAGCAGAGTGGCACAGGCTGAAGAAGTGGAGAGGGGGGGTCAGGAGAGAAGACAAAGGCTCCCCCTTCTTCCCAGCACCTAGCACAGTGCCCCGTGCCCCCGGGGCATGAGGATCTGCAGATGGACAGAGAAGTGGTAGTGCTGCAAAAGATTAAAAACAATTTATTGAGCTGAAACTCACATAACAAAATTAACTATTTTAGGGACTTTTCGGGTTAGCGCAGTGGTTAAGAATCCGCCTGCCAATGCAGGGGACACAGGTTCAATCCCTGGTCCGGGAAGATTCCACATGCCATGGAGCAACTAAGCCCGTGCGCCACAACTACTGAGCTTGCGCTCTAGAGCCCGCGAGCCACAACTACTGAGCCCTCGTGCCACAACTGCTGAAGCCCGCACGCCTGGAGCCCGTGCTCTGCAACAAGAGAAGCCACCGCAATAAGAAGCCCGTGCACCACCACAAGGAGTAGCCCCCCCACTCGCTGCAACTAGAGAAAGCCCGCGCGCATCAACAAAGACCAGACGCAGCCAAAAATAAATAAATAAATTTTTAAAAAATTAACCATTTTAAAGTGAACAATTCAGTGGCACTTAGCACATTCACAATGTCATGCAACCATCACCTCTATCTAGTTCCAAAACATTTTCATCACCCCAGAAGAACACCCCCTACCCGTTATGCAGTGTCTCCCCAAACCCCCCTTACCCCAGACACTGGCAACCACTAACTGCTTTCTGTTCCTATGGATTTCCCTATTCTGGACATTTCACATAAATGTGACCTTTTGTTCCTGGCTTTCTTCACTGAGCATTATGTTTTCAAGGTCCATCCATGTTCTAGTATGTATCAGTACTTCATGACTTTTTAGGGCCAAAAACTATTCCATTGTATGGACATATCACATTTTGTTTATCCATTCATCTGTGGATGAACATTTGGGCTGTTTCCACCTTTTGGCAACTGTGAGTAATGCTATGAACATGTGTGTACAAGTACTTGTTTGAGAACTTATTTTCAATTCTTTTGGGTTAGAAAGAATTTTTTAAAATTAATTAATTAATTAAATATTTTTGGCTGTGTTGGGTCTTCATTTCTGTGCAAGGGCTTTCTCTAGCTGCGGCGAGCGGGGGCCACTCTTCATCGCGGTGCGCGGGCCTCTCGTAGCGGAGCACGGGCCTCTCGTAGCGGAGCACAGGCTCCAGACGCGCAGGCTCAGTAGCTGTAATTTTTAAAATTGAAGTGTAGTTGACTTACAATATTATATTAGTTTCAGGTGTACAACTCAGTGATTCAACATTTTATAGATTATACTCCATTTAAAGTTATTACAAAACAATGGCTATGGGCCTCCCTGGTGGCGCAGTGGTTGGGAGTCCGCCTGCCGATGCAGGGGACGCGGGTTCGTGCCCCGGTCCGGGAAGATCCCACGTGCCGCGGAGCGGCTGGGCCCGTGAGCCCTGGCCGCTGAGCCTGCGCGTCCGGAGCCTGTGCTCCGCAGCGGGAGAGGCCACAACAGTGAGAGGCCCACGTACCGCAAAAAAAAAACAAAAAAACAAAAAAAACAATGGCTATATTTCCCTGTGCTATACAGTGTATCCTGTTGTTTCTCTATTTTATTTTATACATAGTATCTCTTCTAGAAATAATTTTTAAGGCTGTTTATGCTATTAAAAACAAGATTGCACATTATAAGTACAGAACGCTTTCTCCTAGGAGGAGAAAAGAGACTAGAAGAAACCATATCACAATGTTAACAACGGGTGACAATTATTGATGGTTTTATTTTCTAAAATCCCTTTCAATCAGCAAATGCTCCTTTTGTAATCAGAAAACAATTGTTGCCTAAAAATAGCCAACCTCAGATAGTGCGGAGCAGGGCTATTACAATGTGGTCTGTGGACAATGGGTGTCCCACACCGTTTGCTACTGGTCCGTGACGAACTAAGTAAAAAGGTGGAGGTAAACATTTGGAATACATGCAGTTTGGTAGAATGGCTGTGTCTATTAAACTTAACAAGAAATGAGGGCTTTCAGACAAAAACTTGTGCATGAATGTGCACAGCAGCACTTTTCACAACCTCCGAAAGGTGGAAACAGCCCAAATGTCCATCAACGGATGAATGGATAAGCAAAACGTGGTCCATCCATACAATGGAAAATTATTCATCCATAAAAAGGAATGAAGCACTGACTTGCTACAACATGGCTGGACCTTGGAAACATGCTAAGGGAAAGCCACCAGACACAAAAGACCACATCTTGTAGGATTCCATTTATACGAAACGTCCAGAATAGGAAAATCCATAGAGACAGAAAGCAGTCAGTGGTTGCTAGGGGGCTGCTTAACGGGTAGGGGCTTTCCTTCTGGGGTAATGAAAATGTGTTGGGACCAGATAGAGGAGATGGTTGTATAACATCATTAAGGTACTAAATGCTGCTGAACTGTACACTTTACAATGGTTAAAGTGGTACATTTTATGTTATGTGTATTTTACCACAGTAAAACAAAATTGGGGTCTGTATTTTGCGTGCCTTTGTTTTCTTCCTTTGGTTTTTCTGATGGAGAGGAAAAAGCACAATCTCAGCCTTGAAAGGCAGGAGGGGACCTCAAGAGAGGCTCTCAGTCGCAGGGGCTGTCAATCACGAGGCCCCACCCACCTCGCTGGTGATTGGTGCTCCTGGGGCGAGGCGTGGTTTGGGGGAATGGGAGTTTGGAACTGTGCCCCCAGCCGGGTTATACATATACCTCCTTTAGTTTCTTGTACAATGTGTTTTTACTGAGTCTTGTTAATCAAATTTAATAGCTACTGGTAGAGGAAACAGTTCTTCAAACCTCCCTCTTCCCGTGCCCACCCAGCTGTCCCCAGGTGCCCAGCCTGAGAGAGGCCAGGCCTTGGTGGAGGATAAAAGTGACCTACTCATTGGAAGAGGGCAGCCCCCACTGCAAGTTACAGGTCGACGCTGTTAGAATGGATATAGATCAAAAGATAAACAATTTCATTCTCCGTAGTGCAAAAAGGGAAAAGAGAGTTTACCTTCCTCCCTTTTCTTAGAGCATTTATTTTTAGGAGACCTCATCAAATATCCTTTCTCTACCTCTTTGGGAATGTGTGTAAATATTTTATCTATCTATCTATCTATCTATCGCTGCGCGGCTTGTGGTATCTTAGTTCCCATACCAGGGACTGAACCCCCACCCTCCGCGTGGAGTCCTAACCACTGGACTGCCAGGGAATTCCCCATATGTAAATATTTTTTAAAGCTAAAGGAGTCTCTTGCCAGTTTTACAACCTAGGAACGTTCTTCTCAAAGACCTGGGAGCTCTCCCTTTGAAATATAATTATCGAGCCAGATACCCCATGGGAGGGCAGGACACTCACTTCTGCAGGCACCTGGCTCCAAGTTGCAAAACAACCTCTTGGCTTAAGGATATGGGACTTTCTCATCTTCCTCTGGATAAAGGCAATTTGCAAACACAGATGGCCACCCTTATGCAATTAGGATGGACTAGCGCAGTAGAGAGTGCCCTCAGGTCCTCTTGCTTCAACACAGGCATGCTGATTGCTGATTTTTTTTTTTTTTTTTTTTTTTTTTTTTTTTTTTGCGGTACGCGGGCCTCTCACTGTTGTGGCCTCTCCCGTTGCGGAGCACAGGCTCCGGACGCGCAGGCTCAGCGGCCATGGCTCACGGGCCCAGCCGCTCCGCGGCACGTGGGATCCTCCCAGACCGGGGCACGAACCCGTGTCCCCTGCATCGGCAGACGGACTCTCAACCACTGCGCCACAAGGGAAGCCCAGGCATGCTGATTTTGAGAACAGGTATGCCCTAGGGATATAAGCCTGGCTGTATAAAAGGGTGAGGTTTCTTTCTGGTTTTGCAATCTCCTTACTCAATTAAAAGTCATGTTTTCTTTCTCTTCTACCTTTGTGGAGAGGTTTTCTGGGTTGGCGGGGGATTCCACTGTCCATTTTTTCCACTTCACATTCCTTCGCCATCTCCTGGGACTTTGACTCCAAGGAGGCAATCTGCAAGTCCAGAGGTCTGGGGAACTCCACCAGGAGAGGCAGCTGGCCGGCACCCACCAACGCCACCTGCCTGTCATCACCCCTTGTCATCCTGCTCCCCTCTTACCTGGAAGCTCAGTTCTGGGAAGTGGTGGCTGTCCCTAGCCACGTGCGCTTGGGTGAGTTGTTTAACCTCATCATGCAGGACTAGGATGGGGTGAGTGAGACACTTACCTCAGGCACAGCATGGGGAGGGGCACCAAAGACTCAGTAATGAGGATCGTTATGGGCTGAAGGCTTGTGCCTCCCAAAAATTCATACCCTACTGTGATGGTGACTTTGGGAGGTAATTAGATTTAGCTGAGGTCATGAAGGTGGAGCCCTTGTGATGAGATTAGTGGCCTTATAAGAAGAGGAAGAGCAAGCATTTCTTTCTCTCTCTTTCTGCCATGTAAGGATGCAGGGGAAAGGGGTCTCTCTGCAAGCCAGGAAGAGCACCCTCACCAAGGAACCAAATCACTTGGCACCTTTTTTTTTTTCTTTTCAGTTGGCACGTTGATCTTGGACTTCTCAGCCTCCAGAACTGGGAGAAAGAGATTCCTATCGTTTAAACCACCCAGTCTATGGCACTTTGTTATGGCAGCCTGAGCTGACCAATACAAAGATAATATTTAAGTGCAATATTTTTCAAAATCAAAATTAATGCCAAAAAGTCCACGATGAAAGAAATATCAACACTTCCAATAGAGACAGCCTCCAACCCTGCGCAGGCGTGGCTCCGCCCACTCGCCTGGCCCTAATGTCCCCGTTGTCACACTCACCTTCTTCACCAATGAAATGGGGCAGATGCACCTGTGGCACCTCTGGGCCAGCTGGAGCATCGAAAACAGGAAGGGAGGTAGGATGTGAATGTAAAGCTGTCCATAGGGCTTCTCAGGAGGGATTGCTAAAGACAGTCTCTGAGGGCAACAGCCTCAGAGTCTCTTCTTAGTCCTTGCTTCTTATGAGAGACTCCCTTTCTCTATAGGGTCAGCTCTTTTCTCCCTCAAGACAATTACAATAGACAAACAGGTTTTCTACCAGCTCATGTAGGTTTCTCTGCACACTCAAATATATATTGAGTATATAGAGACATATTTGGTGCAGAGCTAGGCACAGCAGGGGACTCTGAAGAGCCCAGGACACAGCTCCATCCCCTATCAGGACAGGGAGGGCGCTGAAATGTGCTGGAATAAACCCCCACTAGCCTGTCCCTCCAGCTGGGTTATCTCAGTGTAGAGAAGCACCAACCCTGGGAGCTCCAGTCAGCCTGCTGAAACAAAGCTCATTTGCCAACATCCAGTTTTCCGACTTGGAGGAGAGGCTGGCTGCTCCCTCACCCACCCACACATCCCCCATGGAGCCCGCCTGCCCGACCCAGCTCAAAAGGTGGCAGCACAACACTCTAGAGACCCAGGGCTGGGATGGGAATTAACCTTGAGACTTCACTAGCTTACAGATTCGCAAGCCCTGATTTCTCTAAAGGAAAAAAAAAAGACTTCTTTGCTTTCTGTAGAAAAGCAACAACATCCCACTCTCAGCAGCCACATTCCTTTTTTCACTCCACTTCCCTGGGCCACTGTGGCCTTAGGGCCTGGGCATAGCTGGCAGGTTGGCTGAGCAGGAGGGGAGGTGGAGCACGGTCACTGCCCTTGCCCTGCCTCTGGCAGTCCTGCAGCAAGGGCTCCTGGGCGCCTGGCCCCGAGCAGGTGAGGTGTCTGGACTTTGGGAACTGTCCCGAGAGGCTGGGGCTGGGAGGCTCCTCCTCCCAGCCCCGGCTTCCTGGAACAATGCCACATGCTAAAGTCCCCCTGAAGAGGCCACAGAGAGATCCCCCGGTACCCTCGTTTCCTATCTGTGAGTAGGTCCTCAAGGCCTCCTCTGCTCCCAGTCGGACGACCCATCTGCTGGGGGAGTACTGATTCTCCAGCTCCTACGGGACACAGACACGAAGTTCCATAAGACCTTTGACCTCCACGCAGACTGTGCTCCCGCCCCTCCGTGTGCCTGGATGCTCCTCTCGGCCTGGAGAAGCCCCTTCCCTGATATCTCAGGCTCTCATAGATGCCCTTAGCTTCCTTCAAGCCCCTCCAGTCTCCAGCCTGGCAATCCACTCCCCACTCTCCCCCCACTAACTAATTAGGCGTTTCAGATACAACATTGCAGATGCTGCCAGATCCATGGTCTAGAGCAATGGCCATGCCTTTAACCAGCGGGACAGCCTTACAGGGAAATGAGGTCCCATAGATCTGTCCCAGTTAATGCCAGCATGGGTACCACTTCTACAGCAGCTAAGACCACAGGAAGCCAGGGAGCTGGGGTGGCCACTGCAGAGAAAGTGATGTAGAGCTGTTATTCCCTGAAAAGGTATGATTCTGACTGCAGGTGGACGCAGCACAATCAGTGAAACAGAGGTGAAAAGGAAGGAATCAAAGGTCAGTTTGGAAATGCTGACCAGCCGGATTGCTGAAACACAGAGGTGAGGCTGGCAAGCGGGGGCTGGGCGGTGGAGGGTCTTGAATGTCAAGCTAAGATGTTCAGACTTAACGCAGAAATAAGTAATAAGGAACCAGGTTTTGGAGAAAGGGCTCAGAGGCAAAACAACAATAACAAAAAAACAGGTGAAGGCTGGACTGGAAAATTTGAAGACAGGTGGCCTCATGGAAAGGTCTTGGGCTCTGGAATCAGATGGGCTGAGTGCCATCCAAGCTCCATCACTTGCAGGCTCTTTTACCCTGGGCAACTTTCTTACAGTCAGTTCCCTCATCTGTATAATGGGCAAAACAATAGTACTTTACTTCATTCACATGACTTATAGCTTTCAGCCTTGTGAGGCTGTATACCTTGTGAGGCTGAAAGCTATAAGGCATGTAAATGAAGTCAAGCTAACCACTCAAATGTGGGTTTCCCCCTCTTCCCATTGAACAGGGTTCTTGGCCAGGGGCCTTTGGATCTGTACAATCTATGCCCGTCGGATGTTTGCAGTCATACCTCGCGCACTCTGTGACTGCTATCATCGTCAGCTTTTATTATTGCTATTATTTATAATAATGATAATGCAATGGGTTTCTGAAAGTGCTCTGATATTATAGGTGTGTGTGTGTGTGTGTGTGTGTGTGTGTGTGTGTGTGTGTGTGTGTCCATGTGTGAGACAGAGAGAGACAGACAGACAGACAGACAGAGACCGAAAGAGAGAGGTTAGGATTTCTTGGGGGCAGTATCTGTAACTGTCACCACATTCTTAGATGCGTCTGTGACCAGAGAAAGAACCACTACCTGAAATGTAGGAAAACTAGTTAGGAAGTTATAACTGAATGATATGCATAACAAATGCTTTGCATATGTGGTTTCTAACCCTCATAACCATCCCTCAGTAAATACCAGCCCTCTGGTATTTACTCCTTCAGATCTGACACATCCTCCACACATTGCACAATCTCAGATTAAGGTCCGGAACTTCGGCCCCAACCTCATCCCGGTTTACGGATATTGACATAGCCAGGGCTGGACTTCCCTGGCGGTCCAGTGGTTAGGAATCTGCGCTTCCACTGCAGGGGCACGGGTTCGATCCATGGTCAGGGGACTAAGATCCTGCATGTCGCGCAGTGCGGCCAAAAAAAAAAAAAAAAGTAGAAAAACATAGCCAGGGCTTCCATTTCCTCTACCCTTAAAATCAGGCTAGCAAAAGCCTACCTGTGGCGAGAAGTAAAATATCAATAAATCACAGTGCTAAAGCTTTTGGGAGCTGGCACACAGTAGGCTATCAACGGCGCCCACAGGAGTGGTTCTAAACTTTTCTCTCAACCCCCATCTCATCTCTGAACCACACTCCTCAGCCCCAGCCTCTCCCAGTGATCCGCCTACCTCTTTAGACATCCTCTTCCAGGGAGCCCCGCGCTTGGGACCTCCGCCCAAGCCGTCCATCCCGCTGTGTACGAGCCGACAGGCTCCCGGGCCGCCTTTTTATGCCAGGAGGGCCGGGCTCTGGTCAGGCCCCGCCCCTGGGAGCCGCGCCCACCGCCCTGGTGAGTTGAGCCTGGTGCGCGCGTTCCCGGTCCCTCCCACGAGGGGGCGGGCTGAGGTCAAATCTCCCGCCGGTCCCAGAGCCGCATGCTGATTGGCTCCGGGCCGGCGGCGCCGGCTCCCGATTGGCCCGCGCGCCGGGGATAAAGAAGCACGGCGCGGGAACCGGCCCGAGCCTGCAGGGCGGCGGCAGCAGCGGCGGCGGGTCATCGGTTTGTGATCTCCCTGAAGGCACCATGAGCTGCATCAACCTTCCAACCGTGCTGCCCGGCTCCCCCAGCAAGACCCGGGGGCAGATCCAGGTGCGGGCCGCGGGGCGGGGGTGGGGGCGGGGTCGGAGTCGTGATCGGGGCCCGGGTGTCCGTGCGCACCGGGGCCCAGTGACCTCTTCTTCTCTCCTAGGTGATTCTCGGACCCATGTTCTCAGGAAAAAGGTAATGGCCTCGCGGGACGGGCGTGGGCCGGGACCTCTTCCTCCACTTCCCTGCTTCTCCTCCAACCCCCGGGACCCCGTCCTCCTCCCCTGACGCCCCACGACACCGAACCTGCCGCCCCTCTCAGAGCCCCGCCTCTAGAGCAGCCCCCACTGCCCGACCCCCGCGTTCGCGCCCAGGATGCCTCTCCTCCGTGAGATCCTACCGGAGGAGGAGCTCCTCCCCTTCCCGTCCGGGTCGGAACCTCTTCCCCTTGGGGTCATTCAACCACCGCTCCTTCCGGGAGCTGGTCGCAGCTGCTCACCGTTTAGCCCCTCCCTAAAGCCCTCTCTGAAGGGTATATCTACGGTGGCAAGGCCCTGTGCGCCCTGCAGTATCTGTGGCTTTCTTCCAGTGTGACTGTTTCCTTAGATGGCCCAGGAGCGTAGTTACTCTCCACACTGAAGAGTCAAGCGCTGGGGCCTTTGCTTCCCTGAAGTGATAGAACCAATCCCAGTAAGCCCCCAGTAACTCCCCTGGCCCCCCTTCCTATATGGCGCTGGGGGATCACTCCAGCTCAAATCCCTTGCCCACGATGGTGAGGCTCAGGGTGGGCTCTTGGACTCAGAGGCAAAGCGCTTCCGCACCAAAAGGTTCTGTGAAGTTAGTTCAGGCTATGTGAAGAACTGTGGGGTGAGATTACTTTGGAATGGAATCTGAACCCCTCTCCTGTGCATGTGGTCTTTCCTTTGCCCCCGACAAAATCACTCCTCCAGCCCTTCCCTGAATCACCTGGGGGCCCTTCTCTGCCACCCTACCCACAGAGAATGGCTACCAGCCCAGACATGCTCCTCCCTCCTGGGTCCAGACTGAACTCTCTGTGTGGGCCCTTTCTGTCCTCACTGGTCCTTCCCACGCTCTGCCCTGCAGCCTTCCCATCCATGGGTGGGGCTCAGGCTGTATACCCCTAGGAGGCGGTAGGGAGCCCCACTTGTGCTGATGGGGTCTTCCTCGCCCACACTTACGCATGGGCCTTACCTTGCAGTACTGAGCTGATGAGACGGGTCCGTCGCTTCCAGGTTGCCCAGTACAAGTGCCTGGTGATCAAATATGCCAAAGACACGCGTTACAGCAGCAACTTCTCCACGCATGACCGGTCAGTCCCTGCCCCTTCTGTCCTGTCCCCACCCCTTTCGTGAGAAGCCCAGTGACGAGTCACAGAGCATACTGTCAGAACTCTTTAGAGAGGATGGTTAATAATGCTGATGCCGGGCAGCAAACCGTTCAAATCTGCAAACTTTCCAGGTTGCTTGGCAAGGTACCCTAGAACTTGGCCTTTCTTGGGGCTCTAGCCCAGTGGTTCCTAACGGGACGTGATTTTGCCCGCCAACGTCTATTTGCAATGTCTGGAGACGTTTTTTAGTTTTCACAACAGGAGGAGGTAAGGGCATGACGGCAGCTAGTGGGTAAAGGGCAGGGATGCCGCTACATCCTACGATGCACAGACAGCCCCATAACAAAGGATGATCCAGCCCCAAATGTCAGTAATGTCTGGCCAAGGTTGAGAAACCCTGCTCTTGACCTATGTGGAGGTTGCAGACTGGTTTTGTTGGCCTGCAGGCTGAATTTTATTTAAGTTTTTAGTTGGCTTGTCCTCGCTGACTCCCTGGCTCGTGGCCTTTGTGCATCGCCCTTTTATGTTTATCTGCCTGTGTCCTGTGGACATTTCAGCCTGCAGCCTGAGGTTGGGAGGCTAAATTTAGTACCACTCCTGCCATTCCGTACAGCATTTAGGGCCTGATGTTTTGGAGCCTGAGACACTTTTCTCGTCTTCCAGATTCATCCACCTGAGCCCCCAGCATCAAGGCTGTGCTGTGTGTGGCTTCAGGGTGGGAGTGCGGGGGGGTCTGAAGCTGGGCAGGTGGTGAGGCGGAGAGGGCCCGGGACTTGGAGTTAAGTTAAACGTTGAGTGACGTTTCCTGGACATGTTGCCTGATGCAGGTCATTTACATCTCCAAGTTTGCTTTCTCATCCTTAAAACATAGGTGTCCACTGCTCAGGACGCGGCGAGTGTCAGGGGAGGACGGTGAAAGCAGTGGAGAAGATTAGAAGTGCAGCTTCTGGGTCTGTCAGATGGGTGTGGAATCCAGGCTCTGCCCCAGTGTCACAGATCCTCTCTAACCTGGGCTGTAGAGGCCTAGCGCTTGGCAGGGGTGACAGTGCTCCAGAGACGCTGCTCTTGCCAAAGCTGGAACCGGCTTACTGCGTCGCCTGCAGGATCGCAGCAAGATAATCACTAAGCAGTAGTCGTAAAGTTTTGCATAAATATATAGCTGCAAAACTGCAGAGCCTTCAGGAAACTCCTATCTCCTTGGAAGGGTAGTTCAGAGGAGCAGGCAAAAATGGAAACAGAAGAAAATAACATTGCAGAAAAACATAGAAACTATTTTAACAGAAGACAAAGAACAGCGTTCCTCTTCCAAAAGTCCTGGCTGTGGGGCAGGGTGGGGTCCACCGCGTCATTTAATGCACTGGAACACTCCCACACACGGCCTTTCACTTTCAGGCTGTGCTGGGTAGGAATCTCCCCTCAGGACACACGAGGCAGCAGTATGAATGTGGATTTGAATCCTGACTGCCAGTTAATAGCTCTGATCGCTGAGAAATCCTTTAATCAGCCAGAGGAGTCAAACGGAGGGAATTCTAGGTCACTGCACTGCTGCTTGGTGCTCGTGGCTTATCTCTGCTGGGGCACGGGGGCCCCTAGTCTTATATTCTGGTGCTAATGGTCTGTCCGGGGCCATGGTAGGACTTTCATGGGCCCTGGGGACTTTCTGCCTTCATGGGCCCCTTCCTCTATAAAGAAAAAAATAAAAAATTATAATTTATGACTGCATTGATATAAAGACAAAGATAATCCAGACTGAGTTACATTTATTCTGATTTTTAAAAGAAATTAAAATGTTTCATTCGTTCCCAAAGCATCATGGACCCCAGGCACTACCTGATGAAGTAACCCTGTCTGCACCGCCCCCCCCCGCCACACACACACACACACACACACACACACACACACACTAAGCAGAGCAGAGCAGAGAAGAGCTTTGCATCTGGGTTGAGCTTTACATTGGGCATTGCTAATTTCCAGTCCAAAGCGTGAAGTGAAATAGCTCTTGTTGAATAACTGGTTTTCCAAACAAAGGCCTTTACTCTTCTCCCCAGATGCCTTCCCACAGGTGCTAATTTCTCAAAGCTCTGGGCAGACATCTCAGCCTGCTTTGCAGGTAGGGGGTGGTCATGCGACCGTTTCCCTGGCCCCTCATTCTGGTTCCTGGTCTCCTCCGGCTCCCTTGCCTTGCTCACGCTCTGGCTTTCTGTCCCCAGGAACACCATGGAGGCCCTGCCAGCCTGCGTGCTCCGGGATGTGGCCCAGGAGGCCCTGGGCGTGGCTGTTATAGGCATCGACGAAGGCCAGTTTGTAAGTTGACTTGTCCTGATAGCACTCTTCCTGTGAACTCAACTGTCCCCCTTTTTCCTCTGCTAATTTGGAGGTTATTGGTTCAATTTCTGATATTTTTATAAGGTAAACATTGTTAACTTGCTTTAACTAGTGTCTGAATACCCTTTGAATTCCCTTTACTGCTTTCTGTGTTACTGTTATATGGAATTTATTGTACCTTAAAAAAAAAATTTTTACAGGACTTCCCTGGTGGCGCAGTGGTTAAGAATCCTCCTGCCAATTCAGGGGGCACGGGTTCGAGCCCTGGTCCAGGAAGATCCCACATGCCGCGGAGCAACTGAGCCCGTGCTCTGCAACAAGAGAAGCCACCGCAATGAGAAGGCCGCGCACCTCAACAAAGAGTAGCCCCCGCTCGCTGCAACTAGAGAAAGCCCGCAGCGACGAAGACCCAACGCAGCCAAACATAAATAAATAAACTATATATATTTTTTTTTAAGTTTTACAGTAAACAAAAAATTTGATTTCTCAACACTGGTTTATAGGGAGGGTTTGGTTCTGTTTAGCTCATTGTTGCTTTTTTTTTTTTTTTAAATTAATTAATTAATTTATGTTTGGCTGCGTTGGGTCTTCGTTGCGGTGCACGGGCTTCTCATTGCTGTGGCTTCTCTTGTTGCGGAGCACAGGCTCCAGGCGCACGGGCTTCAGTAGTTATGGCTCGTGGGCTCAGTAGTTGTGGCGCACGGGCTTAGTTGCTCTGCGGCATGTGGGATCTTCCCGGACCAGGGCTCGAACCCGTGTCCCCTGCACTGGCAGGCAGATTCTTAACCACTGCGCCACCAGGGAAGTCCGCTTCTCTTTTTTGATTTAATTATTTTTTGTCTGTGTTAGGTCTTTGTTGTTGCACGGGCTTTCTCTAGTTGCGGAGAGCAGGGGCTACCCTTCATTGTGGTGCGCAGGCTTCTCATTGCGGTGGCTTCTCTTGTTGCGGAGCATGGGCTCTAGAGCGCAGGCTCAGTAGTTGTGGAGCATGGGCTTAGCTGCTCCGCGGCATGTGGGATCTTCCCGGACCAGGGATCGAACCGGTGTCCCCTGCATCGGCAGGCGGATTCTTAACCACTGCGCCACCAGGGAAGTCCCTCCCCCACGGTTCTGTTCCCTGTTTCTATGGCTACTTCCTCCCTGGCCAGCAAGTCAAACTAGAGTTCCCATAACAAGTGTTTATTAAACCTACTGCAGAAACATCACCAATCTTCTGTTCTGCCCTCGCCCCTGTGGGTCTTGCTCTGCAAGAAGTTCCGGGGCCCAGGGGTGGCTGCCTCGGTTGCCTCTCAACATGGGACCTGACAAAAGGACTGCCTCTCCCTCCCTTCATCCTTCCCTTGGAGAGGGGTACATCTGAAGACCCCATGCTATAAGCTGAGGGTGTGGTGGTACGTGGGCAGCTGGACCCTGGCCACGCCAGCCTCGCAGTGTCACCCCGAGTGCTGGTCTTACCTCGGTTTCTTTTTTTTTTTGGCTATACTGGGTCTTAGTTGCAGCACATGGGATCTTCACTGCAGCGTGCGGGATCTTTAGTTGCAGCATGTGGGATCCAGTTCCCTGACCAGGGATTGAACCCGGGCCCCCTTCACTGGGAGCGCAGAGCCTTAGCCATTGGACCACCAGGGAAGTCCCTGGTCTTATCTCTGTTTTATCACAGTAATAAGAGGGGTAATCTAGGAAAAGTTAGGACTACACATAAGAAGGAAGTCCATAATTTACTGCCGACATGTTATGTCCAGAGACCACCAGGACTGAACAACTTGGGATTGTTGTTGCAGGGAGACACCCGGCATGGGAACTGGACGGTGTAGGTGAGGGGCTTAATTAGAGAGGGCTTGGTTATTAGGATGGGGGCTGTTTGGCTCTTGATTTGGTGTCCTGGGAAGGGAGATGATCCTGACCAGCATCTTAAACCTCACCTATAGGGAGGGTGGACCAGAAGGAGGCTGAAGCAGCAGCAGTGACTCCTTTAGCCAGGAGAGGGGACATTTGGTACATTGTAGCCTAGACAATGTTCACGTTCTGTCCGTACTCAGACGTGCTACTGGAGGGGTCCACACGGCCTGCGGGACCTTAGTTCCCTGACCAGGGATTGAACCCGGGCCCTCAGCAGTGAGAGCGCAGAGACCACTGGGACCACCAGGGAATTCCCTAGGAGGGGTCGGGTTTTGTCTTGACTATCACAGTCACAGAACGGCCTTGCCGAAGTTCGAAGTTCGTATTTATAGATCGGGCTCATATCACGTGTTGTGACCATTCTTTTCCTCATCAGCAAATACCTATCCTTATGAACGTACCATGTCTTACATGAGCTGGCCCCTTGGGTGTGGCACTTACAGGCTGTGACGGACGTGTGTGCAGACATCCTGGCTATCGTCTGGTGTATTGGGGTTTATCTACTAAGTAGAATCACTGGTCAAGGGACCGACCTCATTCATTCAGTGAGTGTTTTCTGAGCTTGCGCCGTGTGGCAGCAATGTTCTAGGTGCTGGGGATACAGCCAGGGTCTCGCCCTTGCACAACATTCCAGTTGGGGGAGAGAAATATGTAAAAGGTGGTGGCAACTGGGGGAGGAAGGCACTGTGAGGGGGTAGAGCTAAGGTGGGAATGATGCTTTATGGGGACGGTCAGAAAGGGGCCAAAAGGAAAGCAGGGTGAAAGTTCCCAGTCAGGAGTGTGCTTTGGGGCGTGTCTCAGGAGCAGCCAGGAGGCCAGGGGCTTTGGCCAGGTCAGCGGGAAAGACTTTGGCGTTAACCCCGGGAGAGCCTGGAAGCCGCCCAGGGCGTCTCCTCTGCTGGAGGAGCATGGATGGGGGTGGGGTGGGGTGGAGGGAAGGCATCTGGGTCTTTGCGGAAATCCCCGGAGGGCAGCGGAGGGCAGGGTGCTGGCGGCTGCATACACACATCCTGTTCCAACTGCCTTTCTCTTTTGTTACTCCAGGCGGCTGACATCATTTTCCCTGTGTTTCTCCTCTTGTAAATTGCCTCCTTCTCTTGGTTAATCTTTCCTCTACAGGACATGACGTAATCGGTGCCAGTTTGTCACATGCTGTAAATATCTCTTCCCTGTTTATTTGCCTCTGGATTTGGTCTGTGCATCTCATTTAGTCTTTACCATTCATGGTGGAGCGGTTGAATGTTTCACTGTCACATCCTTCGTGCCTGTCCTCTGTGGCCTTTGCGCCTTCAACCCCAGCCTGGCTGCCAGGAAGCCGGGCCTCCACTGGGGCAGGGCCGGGGTGCTTCCCTCGTGCATCATGAGGGCGCCACCTCTCGGCAAGATAAGGACGAGGGTGAAACTACTTCTTGGCTTCCTCATCTCCCCTTTTGGTCGTCTCCCCTCACCAAACCTTGTTCAGGAAGTGGCTCACGGCAGGTCAGCCAGGTGCTGGATCGGCAGGTGAACCAAATGGGTAGACTTGTCACCATCAAGAAACCCCTCCTGTTACTATTCTACCTGGATCCCGTGTGGCAGTCATTTTTGTCTACCAAGAAAACCCTCCGTTTACTGGGTCCTCTGAAGTTCCGCTTTGAATGTAACCTGTATTAGAGTCTATGGCTGCTGTGACATGTACCACAGACTGGGCGGTTTAAACCACAGACGTTTACTTCCCACAGCTCTGGAGGCTGGGAGCCCAAGGTCAAGGTGTGGGCAGGGTGGGTTTCCCCCTGAGGCCGTGAGGGAGAATCTGTGCCAGCCCTGCCCCCTGGCGTGCAGGTGGCCATCTGCCCCGTGTCTGTCCCTCTCTGTGTCCAAATTTCCCCTTTACAAGGACACCAGTCATACTGGAGTGTGACCCTCCTGACCTACTTTATGACTGGATACCTCTGCAAAGATCCTCTCTCCAAACAAGGTTCTGAGGTATTGGGGGTGAGGGTTTCTACATATGGATTTGGGGGGTGGGAGGGGACACAATTCAACCCATAACATAACCTAAAAAGTTTAATGGCAATAAAAACAAACGTCAGTAATGTGGTTGGTTAGCAGTGGGCATTCTGGGATGTTGCAGACAGTTCTGACCTTGCCTCTGATCATTCAGGAGCCCCAGCTGGGGGCCCAGGGTTCGGTGTTTGGGTGGGGGCGGGGTGGCCTGTGAACAGGGGACAAGGTTTAAGTGGAAGAACTGAAGTCTCTGACGGTGGGCATTTGCTACAGCGGGCAAGGCCGAGGACCCTGAGAGGTCCCCAGACCCTGGTGCGGAAGGACCCACATCTGACGAGGCCTTGACAGGGAGCGTGGGATGCAGGCGGTGCTCATCCCAGGGCGGTTCTGCCCCCAGCCCCTACCCGGGGGATATCTGGCAATGTCTGGAAACCATTCTGTTTGTGACAATGGGGGTAGGGGTGGAGGGCACTGGCTGACAGCTCCTTGCAGGCTGGGCGCTGCATTTCTGTGACCTGTGGTGAGTCCTTTAGAGAAGAAGAGGGGCCTCACCTGGAGCCAGGCTGGAGCCTCTGGGTGGGAGGTGCCGTTTCCGTAGCTCAGGCTCGGCAGCCCTGCAGAGGCCGTCAGATCTGGCTTCGGTGAATCCTGCTGGAACTGATCCAGGCTTTCTAACCCCTCTCCTGGTCCTTATCTTGCTGAGCCCTCAGGTCTTGGTAACTCTGCACCTCCATGAGCGGCTTGGAGAGAGACCCTTTGCCCAAACACAAGAACTCCCCACTTCACCCAACCCAAAGACCGATCTAGATAGATGATTGACCAGTGAAAGTTCACCAAAGAATTTAAGTAGCAGCCTCGCCCTGGGCCACTTGAAATTTGATTTACCAAGTAAGTGACCTTTCTGCAGGCCCTGTATTTAGAAGGGTGTTGCTGTGCCATCCCGCTCTGTATGTGGCCAGCGGAACCCTCACCCCTTCTCAAGGCATCACACGGCACATTATGTTTTTTAAAAAAGGCAAACACACACAGAGCCTGCCTCTCGGCCAAATAGCATATGTCATAAATTATTTGAGGGTCCTTAATCCTTAAACACCACCAAGGGCCTTCCTTGCCTTTTCTTGGGCTCGGAAACGTGAAGTCATTGCCAAGGTCACAGCTAACGGGTCCAACCAAGACCATGGTTCAAGCCCAAGGCAGCCTCTGGTCTGGGCTTTTGACCACTGCAGTAGCAGACTGCCTCTCCTGGTGACGGTTCCGGGTGCTTGGCCTGGCGTGGGGTCCGGTTCTGCCATGGCAAGCTGGCAGGATGGTGGAGCGACTGGGGCTGCTGCGGACGTGCAGGCTGCGTGCCAGGTGTGGGGGCGCTGGGGCCACCCTATTCTTGTGCTCCACGCCGATCCGGGTGGCCAGAGCTGTTGGGTCCAGCCACGTGTTCGTGGCTCCTGGAAGCTGCTGCCCAGGGTGGAAGCTCACTCCTCCTCTCACCCTTTCCAGTTCCCCGACATCGTGGAGTTCAGCGAGACCATGGCCAATGCCGGGAAGACCGTCATTGTGGCTGCACTGGATGGGACCTTCCAGAGGAAGGTAAGGCGTCTGGTCCAGGTCTCGGGATGGGACCCAGGAGGGAGGAAGGGGCCTGGGCTGTGCACAGACGGACAGCTCACCGCGCCCTGGATGACCAGACTGTGCCAGAGCGCAGGCGCTCAGGCGAGCCAGACCCAGCTCCCTGGTTTGCCCCAGACTAGGCTGCCTGCTGCAGGGGCTGGCGCTCTGGGGGAAAGCAAGGTCAGGGCCTAGTTTCCTGGCTTCAGGGCTGTGAATCAGAGGGTTTCGAGGAAAAGCCCACCCGGTGAGGTAAGCGCACACCAGTCTTTCTTTCCATGGGAATACAGCCTTTCGGGACCATCCTGAACCTGGTGCCCCTGGCCGAGAGTGTGGTGAAGCTGACGGCAGTGTGCATGGAGTGCTTCCGGGAGGCCGCCTACACCAAGAGGCTGGGCGTGGAGAAAGAGGTGGCCCCTCCTGCCTTCTCCAAGGGGCGGAGGGGAGGGGGTGGTGCTGTGTCCCCGCTCAGTCCAGGCGCTTCATGTCCCATGGCCAGGTCGAGGTGATAGGAGGAGCAGACAAGTACCACTCCGTGTGCCGCCTCTGCTACTTCAAGAAGGCCTCGGGTCAGCCTGCCGGGCTGGACAGCAAAGAGAATAAAGAGAACTGCCCGGTGCTGGGAAAGCCTGGGGAGGCCATGGGAGCCAGGAAGCTATTTGCTCCTCATCAGATCCTGCAGTGCAGCCCGGCCAACTGAGGCACAGGCCCCACCCCCAGGATGGGAGCTGACTGGCCACCTGCTCCCGGGCCCGCTGCTGCCCCCTGGCGGGCGCCTGCCCCCTGCGCGCTGCCCGGCCTTCTCGGAGGAGGAAGCGGGGGTGGGGGGGTGAAGTTTCACCAGCGCCCCTCCCCCGGCCAAGGGCCACGGGCCGGTGGTCTGCACATCACACTTCCGGTCCTTGCCTGCCCGCCGGCTTCTCTCAGTTCCCCTCCCGGGCTACTCACAATCCACCCCAGGTCGGCGGGGGGTCTGGCGACTGCTGACGTGAGTCCCTCCCTCTCCAGGGCTGAGGCCGGAGGCGCAAGCTCCTGTGACATCGGCGCTCCTGGCTTCTTCCCCCTTTGTGGCTTTTGCTGTTGGGTTTCTGTCCTCACTGGGAAGTCGGAGCACCAGCACCTCTGGCTCAGCACCAAGCCTCCTCTCGTGCAAAGACTTTAGTCCCCCTGCCTGGGACGGCTCCTGCCCCTCTGAGGATGGCTGCGCTTGTTCTCTCTTACTTCCCTTCAGGCCAAAAGCCCTTCCTGCTCTGGCGATCATTTTCTCCAGAATTACAGCTTCTTCCATGTGGGTGACACTTAGCCTGTTGGGGCTCAGATCCCAGGGGGTTGTCTTTTAAAGCAGGGGCTGTGATTTTTCTGTCGTAGTGTGTGAAATTAGTAACTAATATTAAAATTTACTGGTTGATGAAAGCATATTTCTCTTTAACTGTCTGGGATTCCCCGGGTCTCACTGGAGACAGCTCTGACCTGATTTAGGTGTGGGGATTTCTTTTCAAATCATTTTCTAGTACTACTGATCTCTTAGCCACAACGCTTTTTCACTGAGAAATGGTCGTGAAGCGT
>NW_021146104.1:0-11164 GCF_002837175.3 Physeter macrocephalus
TTCAGCTTCTATGCTGGGTCCTTTCAGATAAGAATCACTGGAGGCGCTTTTCAATGCTTTCAAAGAAGCTTCCCGTGAAAGTCCAATCTTCTACAGTCCTGTCACAGTAAGTCCTGAATGCAGGCATGGAATGTAATCCAGCACCCAGACCAAGCGTAGGGGCCCTTGAGTGTTCTGTCCTAACCTAAAAAGATGGAAAACTCAGGTCTAATCAGTTCCAATTATTGTATCCAAAGTGGGGGTGGGGTGGAGGGGAGAGAGAAAGGGGGAGAGAGAGAGGGAGGGGAGAGCTATATTATTAAGGTTTATTTATTTATATGTGAGCAAATACATTCATAATTGCTGCTTTTCACAAGATGGATCACTTTTCCCTTTTCTTTCAATGTCTTGCATATGGTGTGTACACAATAAGTGTTTGTGAAAGGAAGAATGGAAGGAATCTCTAGTTCAGTGGTTTTAGTGAAACAAATCTTTTCATGGGACAAAACATGGAAAGTTGAGCTGTGGAGTACATGATGGAGAACTGATATTAAGTGTAAGCTGAGAAATTATTTCATGAGATAAATGTTCATGTTTTTTGGACACAGGACACTTCAGATTGGGGATTGGGCAGTAGAGAATAAGTTATATTTCTGACCTCAGAATTTTCACTTACAAAGTATTGTGTGGGTCGGAGATTCCCAACCTCTAGTCCAGCTTTAACATTCTGTGATTCCAGGTGTTAATCACTTTCTCTCACTGGGTCTCAGTTTGTCTGGTCTGTGACATGGCAAGGATGCCACTCACTCTGTATTTACTAGCTGAGTAATCACCTGCACCAGAACAGAGCCCGTGTGGGCCCTGCCCTTTCCTGGGCGTCTCGACATTCTAAATGGGAGAAGCCATGTCTCATCATGGAAAGATCCCTGGGTTTCCATTTCTCCTCTTCAGTCATTGCATCCCCGGGAAGTGGCCCGGCATTGAAAACAGCGATGCGTGGTCACTGTCATTCGGAGAACAGTGATGTGAGCCATCCTTCCTCCCTCGTTTGGCATGTGGACAGCCCAACATCCAAGTGGCACTTTAGGGTGCTGTTTGGGGCCCAGATATGTGTCTTCCTGGGGAAGAAAAGGACTATTTTCTTGTCCAGAGGATGGGAGCTGAGTGCCAGATGAAGGAAGTGGGTAGCTGGGGTCACCAGTTTCCACAGTTTTTATCTAAGAGCAGATCTCGTTCAGCGTTGTGTTCCCGGAGCCAGAATGTCCCCCACGCCCCAGTATTTACAGTGTGGTCACTATGGAATTATTTGTTGAATGTTGAGCATTATAAGACATTCCACGGCTAGACTAAAAGGATATCTGACTGTCTATAGAACATCCTCCTGTGATTTAGAGGTGAGGATGTTAATCACTGTGTAGATATCTGAGTAATTACTGCACTGGCAGCATTTTTAAGACAATTTGTCCTGAAAGCGTGGAGCAAGTCGTTCTTAACAGTTACATTTCATCCAGACTTAATAGCTGGCTGGCTTTGACACCATCAGAAGGTATTCTCTCTCTCTCTTTTTTTATGCTGTTTTCCAGGAAAGGGGGATTGACATCTGCCTTTTGCCAGTGGATTTCAAAACATTTGGGGGTCACAGCATTTGAAGGGGCCTCCCTGACCCACTAAAGGCTCTCTGCTTCATGTAGAGGCTGAGAGGAATTTGAATCTGTCAAGGTTCCTGGGCTGGTAGCACAACTGGCATGGAGCCAGCTCTCCTGAATCCCAGTCCAGTGCTTTCTTCAAGGCACACAGTAGCCTTCAATCCTGTGGTCCTTGCAGACCAGACATGGGAAGCTTTAAGAACTTGCCCTCGCCGCAGTGCACAGCCGGGATGTAATACGAGTGGAGGCTGAAGGTGTTTGTGAATTTCAGAGAGGACCTAGCCATTTGAGAGGTGGAGAAATAACAGGTTTCTACAGTGTATATACATAGACTGTGTGAGGAGCAGATGTTTTCCCTCCCCACGAGAGGAAATGGACTTAAACTGCGCCAGGAAGGACTTAGGGCAGATAGTCAGGAGAACTTCCTGACCCTGTGAACTCATCAAAGGCAGATCCTATCAGCCGCAGACTCACGCAGCTGCTGGCAGTGCTTTCTGTTTTCCCCCAAAGTGCAAGGGAAGCCCCGTTAGTGAGCAAGGCACGTTTACCGAGCCTGGAAATAGGTCCTAAGCAGGGCTCGTATCCCCGAGGCTCATTGTTTTCTGCTCTCTGCTAAACAGTCCTGGTTGGGTCATTTTGGATCAAGCCAAGCCTGCCGAAGCCATGGAAGCTGCCTTGGCTGTCTTTTCTTAGCAATCGGTCAGGAAGAGAGCCGTTCTGGCTTTTAAACATTGTTACTTGGAAAATGGGCTGAACTTGCTACAACTGGGGTGCAGCTAATTGCAGAATTCTCCAAGGTGGTGACTGGTGACCTTTTGAAAAGAGAATAAAACTCATCCCTCTGCATAGGGCTGTCCATGTGTACACCTGTGTTGAGCAAGTATGATGTGTACATCACAGGTGTATATGTACTGTTTCAGCTGTGTATTTCTGCATGTGCATCTGGGCGTTCATTGCACAGTCATATGTGCTTCCACAGCCAGGGGACATGTGTGGACATGGAAAGCATGTGGGTGTGTGTGTGTGGGGTGTGTGTGTGTGTGTGTGTGTGTGTGAACATGTGCACGTGACCCTCGTCACTTTCTCTTTCCACGTCGCCCATGGCTGCATACATGTGCAGGTAGCTGCAGCACATTTGCAGCTGTCCATTCTTTTTGCTCATGCTATTCTCCCTGCCTTTAGGGGGGAGAAATTGTTAGCTGTTGGCAATGCAATAAAGAGAAACTGATTTCAGTGGAATGTTCCCTTGCCCTGCAGACACATTGCTACCGCTTTTATGCTGCACATTACACCGTGGTGAAATTTAGTTAATTTTATGGTTTGTTATTACAACAGAGGAGTGTATTGAGAGAGGCAGCTTTTGTTGGCGCCACGTCCCAAATTTCCCGGGTGTGATGGGAGTCAGAGCGGGAAGCTAGCAGTGGTCGGAAACCAAGTCCTCACAGAAGCAAAGTGGCTGCTCTAATTGGTTTTTAACTTTCATAACTTATGAGTTAGTTAATTGGTCAGCAGAGGCTTGGCTGCTGCCCTCACTGGGTGTATATTTTGGTCAGGGAATCAAAAGGAACGTTCACAGGACACTGAGAAAGCAACCAGGTGCTCAACTGTTGTGCTGAAAACCAGCACATTTTGGTGAGGAGAGCTTTGCAGTCTGAACGTGCTGTGTTCAATTCCCAGCTTTGCCAGCTATTGGCTCCTGCATCTCTGACCTCAGTTTCTTCATCGGTAAAGTGGGATAGTAACGGCCACCCTCTGAGGTTCCTGGGAGATAAGCTCCTGGAGCATAGTAGGTGCTTACTTGGTGTTCCTTCCTCTTCTCCCTTCTTGCTAGGGAACTCTCTCTGTTCCAGAATCTCTCTGGAGGCGTGAGAAAGCCAGCGCACTTGGGGTTTTGAAATCAGACTGAGTACCAAACGGGAAGGGATAAAGGGTACACAGGTAATAGTGCACGTGCTTTCTGAACCCCCAAATCAGGACGTACAATCTGAAAACTTTGGAAGGATTATTCTGGAAAATCCACGACAAAAATAGGTGCCTCCTGGATCAGATGCTGAGGACCTAGAGTGGCACGTGATGAAAGCCATTAGCTCATTGGGAGGTGTGCCATCGGTGACTCTGAATGAAGCAAAGCTATTAGCATTCTTATTTATACTGCTAACAAAGCTAATTAAATCTTAAATCCGAAACAGAGTTGGTGTGGACTAGAAAACTTGGAGAGCAGAAGCTATTTTCACAAGAATATGGCTTTCCTTGTTATTCTTCTCTGCTGGGTCCTTGGATCCGCCACCAATGGTAGGGCAAGCAGATGACAAAGAATATGTCAGCCGCACTATCATTCCTCCAAGGTCTGGCAACTTCTTCCCAGGGCTGGGAGGCTGTTTATCTCTCTTCTAGTGACTTCTTTGTTCTCAGCAGACTGGAGCCCAGCAACTCCCATTGGTCTTGCCAAGTGGCATGTGTTGGGTGGAACATGCCACCAGCAGGCCCCTGATCGCCCCCTAGAGTGGGAGGGAAAGGTCTTGAGAGAAGGAGACCACACAGATAAAGACTGACCAATTCAGGTGCTTGGGTCAGCAGTTTTATTCCTCTATTGATTCCTCTCTTTCCTTTGGAGCTTGTTTTCTGGAAGTTTCCTTGCCCTTAGAAGAGCTCTGGGAGCACTGAGATGCCACACATTCATATTCTCTGATGGTCTGGATGATGAGAGAAGAACAAACAACGAGATCTTTGTTTCCTGAGTTGAAACTCATCATTTCACGGATTATGTCAGAACTCATCAATTTAAAATTTAATATAGGGTGGCCTTGAGCTTTAATGCTTAAAAAAAAAAAAAAAGTTTCTATTTTGGCCCAGGAAGCTCCAGAATGAAAGTATTTGAAAACCACCCAACAAGACTGACTCATTTAAGGAGAATTAACTCAAGTGCTTTGGGGCAGTGGGGCGAGGGGGGCGGGAGTTAGAAATGAGCACCCTCCGCGGGAGAATGCAAGCTCCTGACTCACAGCATGAGAGAATAATGAGATTCTGGCGATTTTAGCAATCAGTAAGCCAAGCCCCTTATTATAGCAAAGGGAACACTGTGTATTTAGTGTTCTTCCACCAGACTGAAAATATTCCTATTGTTAATCATCCCCAGTCCTCACTTCTGAGTCGCTGTGGAGGGTGCTGGAGACAACTCCTTATTTATGAAGACTGTGCTTTGGGAATAAGGTTGAGGTTTTGAAATATCGTGAGTCACTGAAGCACAGATCTGGGGCAAGGTGTGAGGAATTTTCAAAAGATTAAAGGGAAGCAACAAGTTTTCCTTGACAGTAAAACTTTGCTGAAGAGAATATATATATTTTTAAATTATCTGGAATCGGTCAAGATTTTTACAGTGCTAGAGAAATCAGCCCAAACATCAACCCATCAATGTAAATGTGCAGATATTCTGGTTAATAGAAAGACCTGGTAAATAGAACAACAAAAACAACAAACAGGAATGCATTTTTTTTATTAAGGTGTTTTGTAGTCTGGCTTATTTTACAGTCAGAAAATTAGACTCTAGTGAGAGCCACCTGTTCTATTCCCATTCAGTCCTAATGTCCCAGGCACTGGGTAGTGCCGTCTCTGAGCAGGGGTTGAAGGAATACCTGGAAGAGTGTTTCTTCTCTAGCCCAACGTCTATACACATGAAGGAGAAGGGCTAAAGGCTCCCATTCCCTCTTGCTTAACCCACAAAGTCCACTCCTGATTCTGGCTCTAATACAATGAGTGACACCTTAATCTAGACTTCCTCCCTGTTTGCAATCAGGCCACAGAATCTGAGGTGTCACTTTCTAAAGAAAGCGGAAATCTCATAAAGCACCAGAGAACAATTCTTAGCAAAATATCTACCTCTTTTGAAACATAACCACTGAATTTGTTCTTTGGGGAAGGGAGGGAGGGAGGGAGGGAGGGAGGGAGGGAGGGAGGGAGGGAGGGAGGGAGGGAGGGAGGGAGGGAGGGAGGGAGGGAGGGAGGGAGGGAGGGAGGGAGGGAGGGAGGGAGGGAGGGAGGGAGGGAGGGAGGGAGGGAGGGAGGGAGGGAGGGAGGGAGGGAGGGAGGGAGGGAGGGAGGGAGGGAGGGAGGGAGGGAGAGAGGAATGCCTTCTACTCCCTACCACTGAAATATTTCACACCGAGCCACAAGAATTCCATTAAATAGATGCTACATAGTGTGAAAAAAAAAAGTTACAGATGTTATAAAATCATCACAATTACTTAACGCACTTATTTAATGTCACAACAGTAGCTAAATATGTATACGCAGCTATGCTCAAAGCACCTTATAAACAGGGAAGGATTAGGTCTTCCAGGACCCTGAAGAGGGAGTTAGGGTCTCTCTGCGTAGGAAGGATCGGAGGGGTGGAAGTGGCAATGAGTTTTGCGCTGTGTCAACAACTGGTTTCCTGCCAAGCACTGCTGTCAGGGCTTACGGGACAAGGCACAGACAGTGGCAAGGCCTGGGACAGTGTCTCCCTAGCAAGTCCCCACTGGACCCCTGGGAAGTGGTCCCTGAGCTGATTCTCCTCTCCAAGGGAGAGAGGTGCTTTCTCCTGACTGCTTTGTCCCAGGGCCCCGCAAGCCTTGCCTCTCCCCTCTCGGCAGTCCCGCCCCGGCGTGGGAGGCCCCCCTCCAAGCCCAGGCACCTCCTGGAGGATCCCCACAGTGGACATGGCCCTCCGCAGCTGAGTACCAGGCACAATTAGACAGTCCGGGGCCACTCCAGCCACACCTGCTCTCCCAGCGGGGCTGTTATCAGCAGGAGCCAGCGAGGAGTTGGGGGGATGGGGGGGGGATGTCTGAAGCCTCCCCTTCACAGGCTACCCTGGCGATCGCGCTTGCCTACGTTACCCTGCGGTAACCTTGGTGCTACCTTCCTGCCTCCCCAGCTTCCCTCTTCTTCCTCCTTGCTGAACATCCAGGGGAGTACCAGCTCTGGGCTGGGAGCAGGTGCAGGATGGGGAGGAGCTGGGGGAGCCCATTATCACTCTGCACACACGTTGTCTAATGAGCATCAGGCCGGGAATGCTGGTAACAAGCCGCTGCCGGAGACCCCTCCCCACAGACTGCCCCCGGCCAGTCATGCCCAGGGAAGGCTGGTGTGGAGGAACAAGCAGATGAAGAGGACGGCTGCCTATCCTGCTTTTGAACCCAGAAGTGGAAACCAGTCATGTCCTTTTGAGATCATCAAATCTGATGACTTTTAAATTGTGGAGTGGTACCCATTAATGTGTCATGAAAGCAATTTAGTGGGTCGTAACCAGCATTTTACCGTTAAAAATGGAAAAATATCGGCACGCATGTCACACATAAATGGAACTTTTCCTTCTGTTGTCTATAAGTGTGTGTGTCCTGGGTTGAAATATATTTCTGACTGTAAGTCTTAAAGAAAAAGCTGGAGAGGGACTTCCCTGGCGGCTCAGTGATTAAGAATCCGCCTGCCAATGCAGGGGACACGGGTTCGAGCCCTGGTCCGGGAAGATCCCACATGCCGCGGAGCAACTAAGCCTGTGCACCGCAACTACTGAGCCTGCGCTCTAGAGCCCGTGAGCCACAACGACTGAGCCCGAGTGCCACAACTGCTGAAGCCCACGCGCCTAGAGCCTGTGCTCCACAGCAAGAGAAGACACCGCAATGAGAAGCCCGCGCACCGCAACGAAGAGTAGCCCCTGGTGGCCACAACTAGACAAAGCCCGCGCGCAGCGACAAAGACCCAACGATGAAGACCCAATGCAGCCATAAATAAATTAATAATTAAATAAAACAGAAAAAGCTGGAAAAAGGGTGATGGTAGCCTAGCCCTGTCCCTTCTGCTCTGATTTCCCTCCAAGCTCTCTGAACCAATGGGAGCCACCCAGGATGCAGAGATCTCAGAAAGGAAATGCCTAACCTCTGTTGGTAAGCCTGTCCTGGTTTCATGAACACTCCTCACTTCTGGCAAGTTCTTCCCTGCTGTCCCGTCTGAATACCAGTTGACACCATTTCTCTTACTTGCTTATAGAAATCTGACTGCCCTTCATGTAATGATCCTTGATTAAGTTCTCCCAGTGAGGAATTTAGAAATCCCAGCTCCTCAGATAAGAACTGGGCACACTTACCGTAGATGATGTTTCTCCTTCCCATTGGCTTTCCTTCCTGATTTCAGAGCTGATCAGGTCCCAGGAAAGGACTAGGAAAAGACTGTGTCCCAGGCAAGGCATCAGCCAGTTTCAGCTTAAACAATAAGAACATCCATTCTCCGGCCCGAGAGTCTCAGTCATGTGCAAAGAACTGTGATGTCTTTTCTACACCTGAGCTGGACACACGGTTTCCTTCCACTCCCTTTGCAGGTACGTGGAAGCAGAGGGATGAATCAGGGATGCCAGAGGCTTTGGGAATGTTCCTTTGATTAACAATTAACAAGATGTGAGTGCTTGAAGGGAAATTACATAGAAGATGAACCTACTGCCCTTTGAAGTTCAGTGCCTTCCCCAGGGTTGCCCGAATTCTGTGGCTGAGCCGAGTCCAGAACCCAGATCTCAACACCCAAGAGTTCCTTCCACTGTCCCAAGGATCCTCGACTGTCACTACTGGCTCTTGTGGCACTGCCCCTTCTCCTATAGGAACTAGCTCTCGCCCCCATGGGACCCTTGCTGTGCATTGTTTGAGGCACATGGGCAACTCCTGGTTTTGCCGTCACCTCTTCCAACAGTGGTGCTTGGGCTGGGGAGATGGGGGCGCTGGTGCTTTGGGCCCCCTGAAGGGAGGCATGGAAGGAGAGCCTGCGAGCAATGGCCTCGCACTATTATGATGAGAGAGACACTGTAAACTTGAGGTGATTACTTTTATCATTGTTATTATTAGATTTAATGGCTGAGTGAGCAGTTCACTTGGCCCTGATAGAAAATTGCTGCTGACAGCTCTCCATGACCGCATGGTCTGGGAAAGGTGATTGCAAGGAATCCTCTCACCTCCGCTGGGGAGCGACACGTGCCAGACTCAGACACGGACAGGTCCCCCAGCAGCTGAGCAGTGCATCCCTCCCCTTCGCAGGCCTGCGACACGGAGCGGGAGGGGTGAGGGCAGGGAGCAGGGGGCTGCAGGCCCCGGGAACTCTTAGCAGAGGCAGGCGCTGTCCTTGGCAAAGGTGAGGTGTGTGCAGGGCTGTGGTGACCCCACAGCCGGTTCAGGGCCCGGGGCCGGGAGAGGCTCCCATATCCATCTCCCCTCAGCTCTCAGCTGAGTCCATTAGGAATGTATCTGTGTCTCCCGATTGCTCTTCTGGGCTATTAATTTGTGGTTGTATGAATTCCGGCTGTTATCATACAGCCAGGTGATGCAGAGCAAAGCTTCTCATTAACATGGCCGGGGTGTTGCTGCTCCTGCCAGGGTTGACCCCCTCCTCACCCTGTCACACCCCCACCTCCGCTCTGTCTTGACATGCGTGGAGCCTTGAACCCTGGAAAATGACTGATGGATCCTGAGACCCAGACAGCAATTCATAAGTCAAAGGTGACCGGGGGAGTCACAGTGAAGGGAGTAGCTGTGTTCTGTCGCTGCCCTTGGTTGCCCTTCCCTTTTATTTAAACAAAAAAAATTCGTATACGCTTAAGTACCACCTGCAACTCCTATGACAGGTGTCTTGGACTGCACCGGTGATGGGCAGGGAGGCAAGGTGCACTGGGTCATTGGCAAGGTGACTGCTAGGGTTAATGGTGCTCTGTGGCCTCGCTCATACCCATCCCCGTGAGCCCCGTCGACTCGTGACCCAGATCAGACCCACAGCTCAGCGTAGGTGCTGAGCCCCCAGCCCAGTGTATCATTCAACTAAGGGGCTCAGTTTGGGCCACTCACCTCCTCACAGCCACGCACGGGCACAGTTTGGAACGGAGAGGGTCTCCAGTGGGACTCCCCAACTTACCAGCTTCTCAACACTTGCGCGTTTTGAACTGTGCTGTAGGGAATACTCAGGACTGCACAGGGCAGGAGGCACATTTTATTTTTAGGGACTGTGGGCCTTTTCTCCCCTTTCTCCACTCCTGTCCCTTCTGAATCATTCATTGGTAAGTGGGTTATATTTCACTCTGAGTGGTGATTACTGAAAAAGCATGAAAGCTTCATTCTGGTGGTTACTCTGCCACTGTGAAACAATCGATTAAACTCCTGCTGGTGTCCCAGAGGCCCCCCGATGGGAGGTGGCCAGCACTGCTGAGGCCTCTCCCTGCCCCCGGCTTCATTTTCTTTCCACCACCCCCTCAAGCATTCTCTGCTCAGTTACACTGTCTCCCAAACACTGCAGGTCCTTCCCACCTCTAGTTTTTGCACGTGCTGTTCTCCAAACTAGACTGTCCCCTCTTTTTCCATCTGCAGAAGACTCTCCCTCATTCCTTAAGAATCAGCTCAGGGGTATCTGCTCTGTGACCCACCCGCTTGCCTCTCCGGGTACCCACTTTCTGGATTTCAGCTGTAGCCCTTAACACACAATGCAAAGCACCCCTGAGAAGAGTTAGGTCTCATATACATTATTCGTACCCAATGCCCAGCACAGCATCCGGCTTCCCGTAAGGTCAAAAAATATCTGTTGAATGAATGATGGAATCCTCCCAATTTTGTAAACAGAAAATCTTCATCACAGGACTCAGAGCCGCTGGGTCAAGGTCGCTGAATAAAGCGGGACTAGAACCTGGGAACTCTGGTTCCTGGGCGGGGCCCCACTCATCTGTCAGTATCCCCAAATTTCCAGAGAACATCCAGAGGCCAGGAGCCAACCCATTTTTATCTACATGCCCTGTGATCCCTTGAGAATGGCTGGTGCAGAGGGCTTTGAATGGTCATTATTCTGCTAATTAAAAACAACCCATGGAGCTGGAGGCCAAGGATGCAAAGGAGGCAAAGTAGCTGGAACTGGCCCCGGGCTCTCGGGCAATGCTGCCACAATTAAGGGTTGTGCTTAACCAGTTCTCTCTGGTTTCCATCAAGGCAGTGTGTGACGGTCACTGGATCCCGGGGGCATGGGGCCAACAGCAGGGGGACAGGCAGGCATGGGGCTGATCTCCCTTGGACAGAATTTTGTAGGCATGCAAAAGGGGAGCTCACCATTTCCTTGTGTGAAAGGGGAAACACACACAAAAAAGACGTAAAAGTACACCAAGAGTCAGTTTCAGGCGTGGGGGGAGGAAGTGATGGCGGTGGCTTCCCGAAGATTATAGGGGAGGCTCCACAGCGGGTTTGGGGTGAGTGTTAGAAGGGTGAGGTTGGAGCTGACTTCAAGGGACTGACTCCACCTGTGGTGAGGGGCAGAGCAGGGGCATTTATACTCTGCCTGGAGGTTTCTTATAGGGGCTGATAATAGGTATCCTTTGAGTGAAGTTCCCAAACCTGAGTGAACCTCAACATCACCTGGAGGACTTGTTACAACAGGCACCGCTGGCTCTACCTCAAGAGTTCCTGATTCTGGTCTCGGAGAGGGCCTGAGAATTTGCTTTTTTTTTTTTTTTTTTTTTTTTTTTTTTTTTTTTTGCGGTACGCGGGCCTCTC